>NC_072475.1:34077586-34380344 GCF_027574615.1 Eptesicus fuscus
GAAAGGAAAGGGAGAGAGAGAAACATTGATGACAGAGAAACATCAATCAGCTGTCTCCTGCACATCCCCTACTGGGGATTGGGCCTGCAACCCTGGCATATGCCCTGCCTGCAAATCAAACCAATGACCCTTTGGTGCCTGAGACAATACCAAACCCAGTGAACCTCACAGGCCAGGGTTGCACCTTTATTTCTGTGGTATGTTGTTTCAGCAGCCCTAGCAAACGAATACAGGGTCAGAATGTTGGAATCCAGTCTCTTGGGCCTATATTTAACACTGGATGAATTTCTCCCTCCAGATTACCAAATGTCTGAGTAGTCCTGGGGCACAATAAAACAGGTCAGTGAGCAATCAACTTCAGACCACTTCTTTGGTTTCTGTGTGCTAGAATGGCTGGTTTAACTCAAGTCTTGGAGTAGATCCCTTAATAACATTTTGGTGAACCTTCCTCCACTCCATATTTTGCTTCAGCTGTAATAAACAAAAATTGGAAAACAATTACAAATAGTGGCAAAGACAAAAGGCAATGAAATTACTTTGAAACCCACTTTGTACAGCTCCATAAGGTTGACCAAAAATCATTTGGGGAAAAAACTTTCTGCTTTTTAAAATTATTATTATTATTATTAAAATATTTTTATTGATTTCAGAGAGGAAGGGAGCGGGAGAGATAGATAGAAACATCAGTGATAATAGAGAATCATTGATTGGCTGCCTCTTGCATGCCCCCTACCAGGGATTGAGCCTTCAACCTCTGCATGTGTCCTGACTGGGAATTGAACTGTGACCTCCTGTTACATAGATGGATGTTCAACCACTGAGCAACACTGGCTGGGGCAAAAAACTGCCTAGGTTTTTTAAGTGGATGTTAAAAGCAGGTGATACAGAAAGTTTAAGTGAATCTTCCCTGAAATTACTACTACCATCACCACTGTCCTTTGAGGACTGGCCTAATGTACTTCCTACCTCTTCAGCGTAATACAGACAGAGCTTTAAAATGGCACTTGTAACAAAGGGAAGAGTCAAATTGCTCTTGTCACTAATTAGTTCAGATGTTACTTAAAATTGACTTTGGCCTTGTTATTGAATCAAGAAATTCAAATCTGAGAGAATCAACTGTGAGAATGCGACCAGCTGGGAAAATCAGATCACTGTGTATATTTTGCAATTAGGAAAGGAACTTAGTGCCATGTTTAACTTTGATTTAGCACTAATCTCAATATAAGAGGCTTGACATAAATCTGGAAATAATTATAATATGAAAAATATAAGGTTTGAATCCAAAAGTTTGTGAAAATTGCTATGATTTTTTTTTGTTTATCTGTTTATAGTTTCTTTCTATATCTGTTAATCCATCTTGCATTAGTAGAATAATATCATCTATAATATCACCATCATCACCATTAACTTCATTTCCCCAATAGAACAATCATTAAGTGCTTTATCCTCTTGAAGCTGTGCAAAGAGCATTGCGCAGACCCAGCTTTGCCCTGCAGTTATTTATAGTTACATTGTTATACCGAGAATATGCCATACTGTGTGTGATTCAGTTGGATTTAGCAAATGACTTCATCGTTCTTTTGGTTTTATCAGCAAGGGAGGCCTTACTTCCTAATTCTCACATGCTTTGAGAATTAATGAGATCGTTAATTAGTCATAGCTTTATTGTCAAATATTCCAAATGTCTTTGATTATCAATGCCAACATTTCAAAGTGTATTTTCATTCTATTAAAGCTAGTAGTTTTTACTCTGCTCATGTGACTAGAGTAATAATAAAGATGTACAGCTACATTGTGGAAAAGCTCACTTTTTTCCTACCACCTATAGTAAAAAACTACCCAATTACTGAATATGCCCACTTTTGAAGTAAGCTTCCTATACTCATGAGTACATTTCTTATTTTGTTTCCAAATATGTAAGAGATTTGGGGACACGGACTTTGGAGTAAGCAGAAACAAGTTCATAAATTAAAGTCTGTCTAGTGTGATAGTTCTGTCAGGGGGCTGAGCCCAGAGCTATCCAGTTTGCTTCTCTGTGGGGAAAGAGGTACAACAAATGGCAGCTGCTAGTTTAAATGTTCTTTATTCGTGTGGAATAAAGGTCTGTGTGAGTTAGGGACAAGCTCATTCTCTAAAAGGTGCAGAGTTGTTGTTTTTTTATTCCCTCTTCTACCATATTTGTCCATCTTAACAATAGCCTGCTGAGTTTTCTTAGTGCTTCCCATAGCCACTATTTTTAGCCAGTTCTAGGATGAATAAAGCGAAAGAGCAAGTTGCTGTGACGTTAACTGGAAGTACTGCGATGGAAGGGCTTTACCTTGTTAACACAGGCTACCTACCACAACTTCAAAGGAATAATATTTGTTGCAATAAATATAAACAATGATTCCTGAAGCACACCTGTCCGGGCAGAAGTTAACCTTCTCTCTTCTACTTTCTTTTTTCCCTGATCAGCATTTCTGAATCCCATATGCCAATAGTTCTGTTTTAAAAGTTTAATCGTTAAATAATTTTTATCTAGTTCTGTCTTCATTTGAACTCATTCAATCGTACTTTAATTCTCCTAGTAACAACACGCCTGTTTTTTTTTTTTTTCTTCTTATTCTTTATTTAGTACCACTGCTCTCTCATAAGCATATTATTAATCTCCTTACCATTTTGACCTACTATCCCTGTCATCTTGGTTGGTCACCTCTCAACTTTGTTCTCTCTTTCTCCATCTCTGTTGCCCGATCCATTTTTTTTTTCCTCACTTAGGATGTTGAAGGACATATCAGGCAGGAGAGACCAGCCAGTTGCAAGAAATCTTCATGAGGCAGCACTAAAATTGGTGGCTTCACCAGGCTTTGGCTCAGTTAACTTGATCCTGTCACATCTTTCACAGGTTGTCACTTCTTAACCAAGCCCACAGAGCCTGCAGGGTAAGCCTCTGTTATCTTAGAATGAGAAACCCAACAGGCACCTCATTTGCTATAACAGTGTCCGTGTGACTTCGACATTTCTTACCTTTAGGCAAATGCTGTACCCAAAACAACCTGAGTCCATTTTTCTTAAGAAATGATCCCCAGCTAAGAGAGTTTGAAAAACTCTTGTTCACTACTAAGATAACTGACAACAAGGTCATAATACTTCAAGTCTATTGCCAAAATCCCCTCTTCAGCACTTGAATGGGAAGTCAGGGGTTATTTTTTTTCCTCTGGTATTTCTTTTCCTGTACTTCCATGCCTTTCTTAATAATGGTGACATATTGAGTTTCCCACACTTTTTACCATGCTCACTGTTTTAGTTTTGCATCTCATCACTCTCACAGCTTCAATTCCGCATAGAACAGCACACAAATGAAAAAGGGAGGGAAGGGTCAAAAAGGCGCTCTCATTTTGGAGCACACTTTTAGCAGAACTATTCCTCTGCCCCAGCTCATCCGAGCTCTCTTTTCCACTTTACTTCTCTTTGAGCAGACTTGGATTACCAGCTCATCTCTAGACAAACTATCATAGAAGAATAGGATTGGCATAACTGGTTTAAACGGTTTAAAATAATCAAGATCCACCCTGGGAAGCTTGGTACTTTGCTCAGGATGGGAGTGTGGGGGGGCGGGGAGGGGGCCTGGCCAGCATGCTCAATGGTTAGAGAATTGGCCTGTGTACCAGACATTCCAGTCAAAGACACCTACTTGAGTTGCACAGTTGAGCCCTTTGGCCCCTGTCGAGGTGTGTGCTGAAGGCAACCAATCGATGTGTCTCTCTCACATTGATGTTTCACTCCCTCTCCCTCCCTCAAACCTCAGAGGGAGTAAGGTAGGGGAGGGTGGGGGTAAGGAGGAGAGATCAACCAAAGGACTTGTATGCATGCATATAAGTATAACCAATGGACACAGACACCTAGGGGGTAAGGGCATAAGCAGGGGGTTGTGGGGGGTAAGGAGGGAAAAGGACACATATGTAATACCTTAATCAATAAAGAAAATTAAAGAAAAAGGAAGATACATTTTGTTTGATGCAAACATACTTAAGATTTCAACTAATTTGAAAATTTTTGGCAAGTGAGCATGCACATTTTTACATGACTCACATAAAAATTTCAGTTAACATTGTTCTATCTTATTAAAGTTTTATTTTTCAGAGGGTCAAAGTCTATTTTGAATTACTTGATGAAGCTTCATGACAGTTGTTTACACTATTGGCAACTTGATCATAATGGCAGTTCAAGCAATTGTGCCTTCTTGAGATAATGTCATTATAATTTAAAAGGAAAATTAGTAAACAACTCACAGCTGTTTGGTATGAAATGTGCATGTATAGCTATGAATATTCATAAACATTTTATCCTAAGAAAATATACTAATTTATTTTTTAAGAAAAATGGTACAGAATATTAGAATCTAAATAATGCTTTTTGAGTGTTATTTTTTATTAAAATACTAGTGGCCTGGTGCACGAAATTTGTGCACATTAAAAGGGAATTAATTAGAGGAAATATTTTGATGTTGCTATTTGCCCTTTCTCTATAATAGAAATGTCAGAGATGAAAGGAAATTAGTAAAATGTATATGAAAATCCTCCTCCTGTCAGAGTCTGGGGCATGCCGCTGGACCCAGAGTCAAGTCCCCGCCCACACGCGTGTGCCTCAAAATCACACCAGACCCAGACCCAGCTGGCCCCACCCCCACTGGGCAAGATCCAGACTGGGCTGGTCCCACCCCCATCAAGCCCTGTCGGGCAAGGGGCCCAGCCTGAAGTCCCCCATCAAGCCCTGCTGGGTGGGTGGTGCAGCCTGAGGTTAATGGTCAAGCCCCGCCAGGCGGCAGGGAGCATGGCCTGAGGTGTCCCATCATGCCCTGCCAGGCAGCGGGCGCGGCCAAAGGTCCCCCAGCCCAGCGCCAGGGTGGGAATCATGGCCTGAGGTCCCCTGGCTGGGCGCAGGTGCAGGGGGCACGGCCTCAGGTTCCCCGTCCTGGCACTGGGGCAGGGGGCACCCCTGAGGCCCCCCAGCAACCCCTACCAGGCAGGGGGCGTGGACTGAGGTCCCCAGTCAAGTCCCACTGGGCAGGGGGGGCACAGCCTCTGGTCCCCTGACCCAGCCCAGCTTCATGCAGCCTCAGGTCCCTGCCGATTGCTCATTATGGGAACCCCGCCTCTGCTGTGGGCACAGCCATCTTGTGTTATGGGAACCCTGCCTTCCGCTGTGGGCGCAGCCATGTTGTGATGACGTGATGGTTAATTTGCATATTACATCTTTGTTATATAGGATTTTTAAAAGCATATGTTGATTTTTTTATTAGACCTTATTTTTTAGAGCAGTTTTAGCTTCACAACAAAATGGATCAGAAGGTGCCCTAGCTCGTTTGGCTCAGTGGATAGTGTTGGCCTGCGGACTGAAAGGTCCTGGGTTAGATTCCAATCAAGGACACATGTTCAGGTTGCAGGCTCAATCCCTAGTGTTGGGGGGTGCAGGAGGCAGCCAATCAATGATTCTCTCTCATCATAGATGTTTCAATATCTCCCTCTCTCTCCCTTCCTCTCTGAAATCAATAAAACTCTATTTCTTAAAAAATGGATCAGAAGGTACAGAGATTTTTCATAAACTCCCAGCTCCCACACATATATAGCCTCCCCATTTATCTACATCCCCCATCAGAGCGGTACATTTTTTTTACAATTGATGAGCCTACATTGGCACATTATTATCACCCAGAGTCCATAGTTTACATTAGAGTTGACTCATTCTATAAGTTTGGACAAATGTATAATGACATTATAGTATCATACAAAGTAGTTTAATTAACCTAAAATTATCTATGCTCTACCTATTCATCCCTTTTCTCCCATCCTACTGATTTGAACATTTTTTAAAAAACCTCAATAATTGACATAATCTAATAGAATATACTTTTAAAATCAATAAAATAGATCATCTGTATGACTTCTATGCATTTTAGAAATAGTATGTGATTCAGTATCCTAAATTTAATATGAATATACTCAATGTCAAAACATAGTGTGCCAAGTTCTCTAATTCAATGGAAACCTCTAGAGCAGGGCTGCTCAATCACAACCTTTGTGAAAATACAGCTGTTCTATATCTGCACTCTCCAAAAGTCACTAGCACCTATGTCTATGAGCACTTGATACGTGGTTACTGTAACTTGGGAATTGACTTATTAATCTTATTAAATTTAATTAATTTAAATAGTCCCATGGAGCTAGTGACTACTATATTGGACATCACAGATCCAGAAGGAAGTAAAAAGTGGATGAAGATTACTTCTTGTGTACATTTTTGAAAGCTCTAGATATGGAGATGGTCTCTAGCACAATGAATCCCAAATAACAGGACATAGAAGAGAACCAGTTTTACATGAAGGTCCTCAACACTGGAGATGCTTGATCAGCAGGTTTTGAGTGGAGCTTAGAATTAAGTGACAGATATAAGTGGTCAGAGAGCCACACTTTGAAAGACACTGTTCTAAGGTCTGCCTGTATCCTTCCCCCAGCTTGTCCAGAAAAACCAGCATTAGCCGCTGCTGTCACTTGAATATGACTAAAATATTTCTGTCTGCTTTACCACAATTCATAGTAAGAAATTAATCTATGATTACACAAGACACACATACATACACATATATAAACTAAAAATATACATATATGCTTGTATGTATATGTATGCATGTATATGTTCATATACAACTCTTAAATAATTACATATAAATAAACATATATTAATATATAGAAATATACATATAATGGACATATACACACATGCAAAATACATACATCTTATAAAAACCATAAATACCTTTATTAGTGCAATGAACTCTGATCTTTAAATTATATTCTGCCTTTATTTAATTTTTAAAAAAAATCTAGTGGGTGACCCATAAAAATGACTTATGACTCAACAATGTGTCAGAATCCAAATGACAAAATTGTGTTAGTCATGATTTAGACCTTGAAGCTGCACATACAACCTCAGGGCAGAGGCATAGAAAAGGCAAGTAGAGAAAGCTTTTATGTTCCACCTGTGTTAACCCCTGGACACCCTCCACATGACTGAGACATTTCTCATTCAACAGATGCAGCAGTGGCTTATTTTCCCTTTTAACTGATTAAGAAATAAACTGCATATTTTTTGTTGTCTAACTGCCATAAAAATCAAACATAAATGTCCCATGTAAGAATTATTTTTATAAGAAAAATAGGCTTATATCTTTTTTAATATGATGATGAATATGTCCCAAAATAGATATGGTCATGACTTTTTATGCTGAAGAGTAAATGAGTAGTTTTAATGCACTCTCATTTTCAATGTATTTTTTTCATTTTTACAGACCCAGAAAAGACAAGAATATATTAATAGCACACACATAATTTAAAGTTCTGTTCATTATAATATTTATCATATACCCTTAAGCCAGATAACACAGCCATATTTGTGCTTACTTGCTAAAAATTAACCTGGAAGATATTTGTGTTTCTTAGTCTAATTTTTTCTCCTATTGAAATGTATCTTAATTTTATCCATGTTGGTTATAAATCTGAAGCAATTAAAATTAATGTTTGTGTGGTATAATAGGACAAGAGGCTATTCAATCCTGGGGGCAAAATGGTCCTTCATCATCATTTATTATCCCTCCTGCTTCTTATTAAAATATGTAAATAAATAGAAGAGGATCACCTTACAAGTATTTTCATTATTTGATGTCACAGTTTATTCTCATAATGAGTGGTCTATGCAGTTAAGTGTCCTATTCAGTGATACAGTATTTTATAGAAATGTCTTAAATGTGTTAAGAGAGCATCTAATCCATTGTAAAGATCTCTTCTTCATGGGCTCACTTATATGTGGTCAAGGCAATTCAGCCATTTAGTTACTCATGTTGCTACTTGTGGTTTGTAAAATATATACCATGTGTGCTCTAAATTGTCCATGTTATGCTAATTGTATTTGTAGCATAATGTCAGATCAAACTTGGACATATGAGTCACTCTCCTTGTTGCAGAGCAGACTCAAGTTATCATAAAATGAAATGAATGTCACTACCTCCATTAGGTCAAATGTTAAATTGTGTGTGAGTGTGTGTGTGTGTGTGTGTGTGTGTGTGTGTGTGTATACCTAAGAATATTATGGGAACTTTGGGTCAATAGATGGAGTTGCACAACACAGAGAGTTTATTTTCTTTTTTTGTGCTTTAGACTTATTCAAAACAATATATATACATGGTATATAGGAGCCAACTAAAAATAACTCACCTTTTCCATTTAGTAATTTAATAATAAAAATGTGTATGTGTATATGTACACACATATATTCACTCAATTTAAGGCAAACATATTTTTGTCTCATCTATATATATAAAAGCCTAGCGACCAGAACGACTGGAACAACCGGAATGACTGGTCACTATTATGGGCACTATGGTCGGCCAACCAGCCCTATCGGGAGCCTGGCCAACCTCCCGTGGCCCCTTCCCCAGCAGCCTGACTCACAAAAGGCCCCCGCTCACACCTATTGAGGGCAGAGCCGGCCAGCCAACCTCCCATGTCCCCTTGTCCCTACTGGCCTGGTCTTATCGGCACCCATCAGGGCAGGCCAGCTGGACCCCACCTGTGCACAAATTCATACACCGGGCCTCTAGTATTATTATAAGTAAACTAGAGGACTCGTTCATGAAATTGATGCACGGGGGTGTGTTCCTCAGCCCAGCCTGCACTGTCTCCAATCTGGGATCCCTCGAGGGATGCCTGACTGCCCGTTTGGGCAGTCGGACATCTCTCTCACAATCCAGGACTGCTGGCTCCCACCCACTCGCCTGCCTGCCTGCCTGCCTGATTGCACCTAACTGCTTCTGCCTGCCAGCCTGATCACCCCCTAACCACTCTCCTGCCAGCCTGATCAACACCTAACTGCTCCCCTGCCGGCCCGATTGCCACTAACTGCCCTCCCCTGCCGGCCCAGTCACCCCTAACTGCCCTCCCCTGCTGGCCTGGTCACCTCAACTGCCTCCCCTGCAGGCCTGGTTCCCCCCAACTGCCCCCTCTGCTGGTCCGGTCACCCCTAACTGCCTTTCCCTGCAGGCCTGATTGCCCCTAACTGCTCTTCCGTGCTGTCCTGGTTGCCCCCAACTGCCCTCCTCTGCAGGCCTTGTCCCACCCAACTGCCCTCCCCTGCTGACCCAATTGCCCCTAACTGCCCTCCCCTGCAGGCCTGCTTGCCCCCAACTGCCCTCCCCTGCAGGCCTGGTCCTTCCCAACTGCCTTCCCTGCTGGCCTGATCACCCACAACTGCCCTATCCTATTGGCCATCTTGTGTCCACATGGGGGCGGCCATCTTTGACCACATGGGGGTGGCCATCTTGTGTGTTGGAGTGATGGTCAACTTGCATATTAACCTTTTATTAGATAGGACTAGAGGCCTGGTGCACAAATTTGTGCACGGGAGATGCAGAGGCCGGCCAGGGTGAGGGGCTATGGGAGGGCTCCAAGGTGTGTCTGGCCCTTCTTGCTCAGTCCCGATCAGCCGGACCCCAGCAGCAAACTAACCTACTGGTTGGAGTGTCTGCCCCCTGGTGGTCAGTGCACTTCATAGCGAACAGTTGAGTGGCCTTAGCATATCATTAGCATATTACACTTTGATTGGTTGAACAGATGACTGGAGGACTGGACACTTAGCATATTAATATTTTATTATATAGGATAGTTTATGTCAATCCATATAAATGAGTTGCTATAAAGGATTTTTTACATTTAAATTTTATAGAAAAAATAAATTAGAAGAAAATAAATGAGTTTCATATTTCAATTAAAACCTTGTGAAACACATAGCCAATATATTTGTAGATTTTACTTAGTGAAATTTTCTTTTGTGTGAAAATTCTGTATTTAACCTTGAGAGCAAGCACAAAAGCCTACTTAGTAATGCATTAACTCTATTTTAAAATCCATTAAAATCTAGTTCTCTATCTTACTTCTGGTGGCAAAATTTTAAGCTCATGTGTGATTCATAAAAATGTTTATAGTTAAACATTTTGTTTAGCAAAGACGCAGGCAAAATAGGTGACAGCATTAATCCTTTTTTTATCTCAACCAGCATCTAATTCCTTGGCTTTAGGTTAGAAGTGGGGACATGTGCTTTGCCTGAAGGGGACTGATTATTTATTTTTTTAACCCTTTGCACTCGCTTGCTTTTTTCTCGATTCCTTTATTCTACTCGGAATTTAATTTTTTAAATACCCCAGATTTTACAAAGTGCGGCAGTAGAATAAAAAACTGGAGTTTCTTTTCATACAAACTTATTTATTTGGATTTTTTTATATTTCAAATTATTGATACATTCAATACAATTCGACATACGAGCTGCTACCGATGTTAACCATGTCGAGTCACACTAGACATCCGAGTGCAAAAGGTTGAAATTCTGAAAAGTTTTTTGAGCACCATGAACACATTACAAATGTCAAATAATTAAAATAAAATAAAGCAGAAGGCTAGAACAACATCAACAACAGCTTTCCAGATGAACTATCTGAAACTTTACCCTTCAAAAGTGGAACAGAAAGAGAGCGATGAAAGATAAAAGAGTAGGGCACTAAACCTTCAAACAATATTGAATATAAAAAATTGGAAAACAAAGTTACTCTTTTCTCTCCCATTCATTACATGCTTACATCACTTCTGAGGATTTTCTTGGACCAAAGATGTCATCTTTCCTACTCCCAGTTTCTTAAAAATGATCTAGCAACCAGTTTATGGTTTTCAATGTTTGGTTGCAAACGAGAGAAAATAACTAGAGGTGGGTGGCTTAAGCTAAAAGTAATTTTTATTGGAATATCAGTCAAACCCAAAGACCAGAATGCCATTGTTCCCAAGGAAGGAACTGCAGCCACTGACTTAAAGCCTGGTGGAACTTTCTTCTTCTCTCTGTGCACCTATCCCATTCTTTCTGTAGACCAGCCTTTTTCCTTTCAAAGGTTCATACTCCTAAATATATGTTTCAAGTCCAGCTACATAAAGGGAGAATGAATAGATGTCTATGAATCCCAACCCCAAATTTCTAAAAGGGAGACTCTGAGATGGACGAGGTCAGGTGCTAACCCTGGCCTGATCAAATGTATCCCGATGGCATCTCTTTGTACAAAATGGCTGCAGAAGACGTTCTGCCATGAATGAAGTGGAAATTAAAGAAAACTTATTGTAAATTGATAAGATAATACCCCCAATTAATGGTAGACTGTTTTGTGTGTTCCTTTCAATCATAACAATGACTTTAATTAGTTCCAAAATATCAACAAATATGTATGAAATGCTCAAGAGGAGTAGAGAACCAGTCTAATCACTCCTGTATTTGTGTTATCAATTTTTTTAAGAATTGAAAGAAAAGCTCAAAATTATAAATGGTGTCAAATAAAAAGCTTCTTGCCAGGCTGAGTGGCTCAGTTAGTTGGACCATCCTCCTATATTCCAAAAAGGTCCCAGGTTCAATTCCAGGTCAGGGCACGTGCCTAGCTTGTGAGTTCAATCCCTGGTTGAGTGTATATGGAAGGCAACTGATTAATGTTTCTCTCTCTCCCCACCTTCCCTTCTCTCTAAAATCAATAAACATATCCTTGGGTGATGTTTTTAAAAAACAAAAAGACTTTTCATTCTTGCTTCTATCTAATGGTTGTGTCTTAGCATTGACAATTTACATAGTACTTTCTTTCCCTTCCACACATTTAAAATTATTTTTACTTTAAGATCTTTATTGCGTACTAGAGGCTCGGTGCACAGTATTCGTGCACTGGTGGGGGTCGTGGCCGGCAGGGATCGGCTCGCTGTGGGAGCACCACTCATCCCAGTCAGCCGAGCGGCTGTGGACCCGCCCTCTGAGTGTCTGCTCTCTGGCCCTGCATCTTCTGTGGATCTGGAGCACTCGCCTCTCCAGGTGATCCAGTCGGGGCGGGGCCCAGGAACCATAGCACTGAGAGGCAGTGGAGTAGGCCTCAGTCCTGTGGCAGCCATGAACCCGCCTCTCAGCCTCTGGGTTCAGCTCTGCGAGCCTGGCGGCAGCACTGTGTGGCCTGCAGGTGTCCAGAGGAGGTGACAGGGAGCGAGGAGGAGAAGCCTGGGGCGAGGAGGGGACCTTTGCAACCTGGGTTCCTGCCAGTCACCCTGGGGTTCGCAGCGGGAGCAGCTGCTCATCTAGGTCAGCTGAGCGGCACTCCCACTATGGTAGCCCGCTGACCACCAGGGAGCAGCTCCTGCATTGAGCGTCTGCCCCCTGGTGGTCAGTGCACATTGATCAGTTGTTCTGGTCAGTCAGCCATTTGGTTCCTGGGCTTTTATTATATAGGATGTAGCAGCAAAGAAATTCCATTTTCTTTAATGTGTGTTTCTCAAACTTTCCAGTGCATTAGAATAACCTTGAGGGTTTTTTGAAACACAGATTCCTCAGCCTCACACCCAGAGTTTCTGATTCACTAAATCCAGAGTAGCCCCCAAAATTTCCTCTATGAATTTGTGCAGGAAAAACACCCTAACAAATTATAATATAATCCCTAGATCTGTACAAGAAAAAAATATTTTTTCAAATAGTGGGTTGTGACATGTTATTGATGGATGAAATCAATTTAGTGGATTATATACATCTTTTTTTTTATGGAACAGGATGGAAAATATCTGATGGCATCTTATACTCAAGGTAATTGTTACACTGTGAAACCTTATTTCATAGTACAGGTCATGGTCATACAATTTCACAATAAACTGCATTAAATCACTTTTAGAAATAGATGAGATATAAATGATAAGAAAACTTATCTTTAAATTAGGCTTCAGGGCATTTCTGTGCAAAATGATGACAGTAAAGAAGCAATATATCCATCTTATAGTTTTCCAACAGAGGCTCAGGAGGGCCATATTAATTGATTAGGATTCTGCATCTTTCAAATGTTTCAAAAGTCATAGCACTTTTGAGCTGGATGAAGCATCCAGAATCATCTATTATAGTGACTTTTAAACAATTCTTATAGAATCCTAAAAGTGTATGAAGGTTTCAGTGGTTGCTCAGAATTTTGAAATAGAGGCCAAGAGAGTAGAGCTTTCGGTCCCTAATTCAACTTCAGGTGAAGCCCTTATCAAATGGATTGTGAGGTTACTAGTGTTTATTAAATTCTTACTATGCTCCTAGCACTATTCTTAGCACCGTACTTCTTCATAACTATACTACGAACATGGTGATATTATTATCATCACATTTTTCAATTGAGAAAACTAAGGCACTGTGAGTTTTAAGTAACTGGCTCAAGTTCCCCGATTGTGTTTATACCTCTCAGCACAACTACACAAGACTTCAAAACAAAGAAATGAATAAACCTAATTTTACAAGACCCTGATCTAATCCAACCACTTAATTTTAGAAGGAGAGTTTTATAGCTTAGCAAAATGAAATACTAGAATCGGGCTGTATGGTTTTAGAAGATCTGGGGCTAGAATTGAGATCCTCAGTTTGTTCAATGCATTCCCATTAAATAGGGATTCAAACAAGATCTTGCCCATTGTCAGTACACTTTGACAACTCATGGCCTGATGGGCAACATAATACCATCAGTCTAAACTTCTCCATGAATTGAGTCACACTTGAGTTAAGCTGAGGGGTTGGCTATGGCTAGCTTTCACATTCTGTAAAACCTCTTAGGAGGTATTCTTATTATATGCACTTTACAGCGGAAGAAAGTGAAGTCCCAATAGAATATATAGCTTGTCCTGTGTTACCTATTTGTTAAGAAGCACAGACTGGCTTTAGTCTCTGGACAACCTTCCTCTAATGCATTTATTCCTTTTACCTCACCCATTGATATTTCACTTGCCAGGTACTCCATTGTCATATTACTTTTGAATTTGAAATATGCCCACTTTAGAGGCAGCTTTACCATTCATATGCAATTTATTCAAGCATAAGGAACACTATTGCATCCTTAGAAGAAAACTTCCATGTGCCTTGAATGTTTAAGTGGACAAGATAATAATATTACTTGTTTTAGCAGGTGGCTCAAATATATTAAGAAGAAACGATAAAGTGTAGTCTCAAAGTCAGACTTCACTTGATTATGTGTATCAAATACAAAGTATCACTTTTTTAAAGCCCAAATTATGATAAATTCATCTTTTCCCAGCTCACTAGTGGTTAGCCACCTACAGCCTAGTTATTTCACAGAGTCCGCAGAACAATGACATGAGTTCAAAATTAAATCAATTTACACTATTTTATTCTCATCAGGGAGTCCCTGTCTGTCCTACAATTGCCTCTTTGAGTGAGATCACCCATAGTTGTACTGACTCCAGTTCTTTCAAATCTTCCAACACCTGAGATGTCAGTCTGATTCTGGACAAAGGTGAAGGGAACACTATTCACTCATATGTGCCCTCCAACTCCACACTGAATGTTATCACCTGGGTCTGAAAACATTATTACCTATAATAATCTATGACACACCCCTTGTAATCAATTCCTTCTGCCTCTGGTCTTCAGCTCCTACACATTAGTAGTTGTAAACACTGATAAAAGGAAACATGCTTACTTCTGTAAGGGCCAGCAAGAGTCCTCAGACCTAGAACATGTTTTCTCTGTACTTAAATACCTGTACCTGTAGCCACCATTATCTTCAGAGATTCAATGCAACTTTAGATGCCCCATATAATAACTTTTGTTACTTGGTGGAACAGTTGAACTCCTTAGAGATATAATTTACTAGTCAATTCATTTCAGAAGATGATGACTGCTTGGTATTCTCACAATAGAATGTCTGGTATTTTCCCAAGGAAGAACAACTCTGCCTTAAAAGGGATTTTCAGGAGTTTTGAAGAAAGTTTTAAGTAACTTTTTCCCTTAACATCTACCATAGTTTTCTAATATGACTAGGTTTGAAAAGCCCATTAAATCAGGGAATCATAATAAAGAGTTTCATGAATACCTTAAACCTTTTTTGTTTCTAAACATGTAAATACACATTATTGTGCCAATCTTTTGATGTAGGATCAAAGACTTTCCTTTGTGTACTGGTCCACTGATGGGAATTCCTCTTATTCTTGCTCAGATGTAATACCTGACTACAGATTTCCAGATTTTATTTATTTAAAGTGGAGTAAAACCTTAAAGAAAATTATTCATTAATATGAGAAAAAATACTTCTAAATTTTTATTGAGTTTCCCATTAGTTGGTTGTGCCTCCACACCTAATTTACAACTTGAGTTTTTCAAAGCATTTAAGTTAGTTTTCATAGCAATGACTACTTCTATTCACATTCCTTCTCATCATTTTAAGAAATAACTAGTTTATATACATAAACAAATTCAACTAGGGGAAACAATGTGGGAAACAATTTTGGTAAACATATAATTCCACTCATGGAAACAAAAGCAAGTGGGTGAATCAGAGAGAATCTTACTGTCTCCCAAATTCTTTATGTGTTGGAAAGCAGTCAGTTGGTTTAAAAAGGCAACAAAGAGCCTTGGTTAATCAACGGAGTTGAATAAATTAAGGTTAGTTAAGAAAATTTGACTGTATTTATTAAGAAATTTCCTGTGCATCTTTTTTATGGTAAATTATGTTAAACTCCCAATGTGATAGTGGTAGGTACCCATAAGGGCAGAATGCAAAGAAGACAGAGATCCCATTGGATGATATGGAGAGAGAATTTCTGAGGTTGGTAGAAGTTAAATGATGGGTAGATTTAAATACTTGAGGTGAAGGAAGGAAGAAAGGTGTAAAATTGAACTCAGAGGAGAAATGTGGCAACATGTACTAGTTCAGATATGTGTCAGGTGTGTTCAGCCGTTGGCCAGTATTGAAGTATTTTGAGTGAAAGTCTAGAGTGGTAACTAATTTTCCCTTGAGTTCTTCTAAACTCCAGGTATCTAGGAAACCCAATCAAGGACTGCCTCTGTATTGATTGCAGTGTGGTACTCCAGCTTAATGAACACTAACCCTTAACCACCCCTCCCCCAAAGTTCAATTCTACTCTGTCAGACTTAAATGTAAGATTTAATTGTACCAAGGATTCATCAGCAAAAACACATTTGTAAAACACCTAATCCAATATCTTCCATAGAAGATACATTTTGAAAAGCAGATGGGGCAAAATTAAATCAGGCTTTCAAACTGCCAGCCTAAAATGTTCATGTTTATCCTTAAAGATCATAATAGAATTACTTGAATTAGATATTTAAGGAATTAAAAATCCAGTTTTTAAAAATATTTCTTTTAATTTAGAGTGCAATGTGTGTCTAAAGGGGAAAATTCAGAAACTAGAGAAAACTGTTAAAAGGACATTAGAATAGATCATCTGAATAGTTCTACATTTATTAAAGAAATTGAATCAATAATTAATAATCTCTCAAAGCAGAAAGCACCAGATGCAGATGGGATGACTGGTGAATTCTATAAAACACTTAAGGAAGAAATTTTTCCAATTTTCTGCAATCTCTTTCAGAATCCAGAACCTGAAAGAAGACTTCCTAACTCATTCTATGAGGCCAGCATTACCCTAATACTAATACTAAAACTAACAGTAATGTTACAAGAAAAGAAAACCACAGACAAATCTTTCATGAATATACATGCAAAAATCTTCATCAAAATATAAGCAAATCAAGTGTAATCCTACCTAATAAAAGGGTAATATGCAAATAACCATCACTCCGATACACCCACGATTGGGCCGGCAGGAGGCTGGGGGGCAGGACTTGGGGTGGCCTATCTGGCCTTTGAGAAGATCAAGATGGCGGCGCCTAGTCCTCTTAGTTCTGGGGGTCCCTGGGAAGATCGCCGCCCCGGGGAGGCGAGGCCGGGCTGCCCAGCCGCTCCTGGGGGTCCCTGGGGAGATTGCAGCCCCGGGGGGTGTGGCCAAGCCCGCCAGCTGCTCCTGGGGGTCCCTGGGGAGATCGGCACCCCAGGGTGATGTGGCCAGGTCTGCCCAGCCGCTCCAGGAGGTCCCTGGGAAGATTGGCACCTTGGGGAGGTGAGGTGGGACCTCCCAGCCACTCCCGGGGTCCCTGGGAACATTGCAGGCATGGGGTTGCTGAGACCCAGACCAGGCCTCTGGCCACAGATTCATAGCTTCGCGGAGACCTAGGGCAGGGATCTGTCTCATCTGCAGAGAGACAGAGGTTCTGCAGTGCCCCCAAGACGTGGGTGGGCCCAGCCAGGGATCAAGGGGCATGGAAGGACTCCTGGCAGAGGGGCAAGGACCCTTACCCCTGAGGCAGGGGTTGAGGGGCGGTGCCACCTCAGTGGAGGGGTGCTGCACTGCAGGGTACTGGACTGACTGATGTGATTCAGAGAAGCTCCCAGTGCTAACAGGCCTCGCTCAGGCGGCCTTCACACTTCAGAGGCAGTGACTCCTGCTCCTGCCTTGACCCAAAAGCAAGCCTGCGGTGCTCTGCCCCATGGCAGAGCATGCCTAGGCAGTGAGTGTGAAGCCTTCCACCTGCTCTGGAGAAGCGGGGGCAGTAAAGAATGGGGGCAGGGGACAGGGAGAGGAAAGAATGTGGAGCATCCGCAATGAAGAGGTGCTTGAGAAAGCGGCTCAGAAGCCTGACTGGAAGGTTTGTTCTGTTTGCCGGGCGACTGCCCCTTAGGAAGCACAAAGAGCATGGCTCTGAGGGCTTCCTGTGTGCTGAGTCAAGTTCCACAGCCAACTGGAATTGGCTTCAGTTTCCTAATCTATAAAATGGATGAAGCATGTCCCAGTGCCTTCACTGAGCTTTGATGGCCAATTGAGATACTATATAAAGAAAATGATGGAAGAAGTGAGAAAGAAAAGGAAGGACGAGCAACACAAAAGAAAGACTGAAAGGAACCTGTAAACCCATTGTCACTTAAATAGGGAATATAGTCAATAGTGTTGTAATGATGGTATGATGCCAGGTGGGTACTAGAAATATCGGGGAACACTTTGTAAAGTATATGATTGTCTAACCACTATTCTGTAACTAATATAAAACCTGAAACCAATACAAAATAATGTTGAATGTAAAGAAATGAAAATTGGAGTGAATTTTTTATAAATTTCCAAGTTTAAATAAAAGCTGTAAAGGAAGGAAGGGGAGAATAAAAATAGTGTTTTTCATTTTACCACTTCATTAAAAAGACAGTTGTCTTTATATGGTGCTTTTATACTTTTCTAAGTCATTATCTCATTTTAATTTCTGGGCAACTTAAAGACAAGATAATTATTCCTCCACTATTCAAAGAAAGGAAATCTTGGTGTCTGTTCCTAATGATTCAATCGTCAAGCCCTTATTGTAAAACAGGGTTAGTAAAATTTTCTGTGCAGGGTCATATCTATACTAATAAAAGCCTTAGGGGTGATCAGGCCAGCAGGGGAGGGTATTTGGGGGCAATCAGGCCTGCAGAGGAGCAGTTAGGGGGCAATCAGGCCAGCAAGGGAGCAGTTAGGGGGCAATCAGGCAGGTAGGTGAGCGGTTAGGACCCAGTGGTCCCAGATTGTGAGAGGGATGTCCAACTGCAGGTTTAGGCCTGATTCCACAGGGATCAGGTGTAAACCTGCAGTTGGACATCCCCCGAGGGGTCCCATATTAGAGAGGGTGCAAGCTGGGCCGAGGGACACCCTCCCCAATGCACGAATTTCATGCACAGGGCCTCTAGTACTATATAATAAAAGCCCAGTGACCGAACAGCAGAACGATCAGAATGATCGGTCTACCAGTCGCTATGACATGCATTGACCACCAAGGGGCAGACGCTCAATGCAGGAGCTGCCCCCTGGTGATCAGTGTGCTCCCTCAGTGGGAGCAACCGCTCAGAGGGCGAGTCCACAGCCACTTGGCTGACCAGGATGAGCGGTGCTCCCACAGTGGGCTGATCCCCATAGGCCACGTCCCCAACCAGTACATAAATCCCGTGCATGGAGCCTCTAGTATTGTAATAAAATAATTATGCACCACAACCAAGTGGCATTTATCTCACATATGCAAGCTGGCTCAACATTTGAAAATCAATTAATGTAATCCATCACATCAATAAGTTAAGAAAAGGAAAAACTCATGATCATATCAATAGATGCAGAAAAAAACTAACAAAATCCAACACCCACTTATTTCTGCTAACAATGAATAAAGGGGAACTTCTTCAACTTGACAAAGAACATCTACAAAAACCTACAGCTAACATCATACTTAATGGGGAGAAGCTAGAAGCTTTCCCTTTAATAGAAAGAACAAGGCAAGGATGTTCTCTGTCATTACTGCTATTCAACATAGTACTGGAACTCCTAGGTGATGAAATAACACCTAAAAGAAAAATAAAAAGAAAGGAATACAATTGAGAAGAAAGAAATAAAACTGTATTTATTTATTTGCAGATGACATTATCTCTATGTAGAAAATCTGAAATAACTGACAAAAACCTCCTGGACTAGTAAGTGATTATAGCAAGGTTGAAGGTTACAAAGTTAACATACAAAAGTCAATAACTTTTCTATATAAGCAGTAATGAACAAGTAAATTTGAAATTAAAATTATATTATTATTTACAGAAGCACTCCCAAAATGAAATAGGTATAAATCTAACAAGATATGCATAAGATCTAAATGAGGACAACTACAAAACTCTGATGAAAAAATCTCAAAGAAGAATTAAATAAATGGAAAGATATTCCATGTTCATGGATAGGAAGATTCAATATTGTCCAGATGTCATCTATTTCCAACTAGATCTATAGATTCAATATAATCTAAATTAAAACTCCAGAAAATTATTTTGTAAATATTGACTAACTGATTCTAAGTTTATATGGAGGGGCAAAAGACCCGAAATAGTCAACTTGATTTTGAAAGAGGACTAAATTGGAGATTTACATATCAAACTTCAAGAATTATTATAAGGCTTTAATAGTCAAGACAGTGTGCTATGGTGAAACAATAGACAAATTGGTCAATGAACAAGAATAGAAAGCCCAGTAATAGACCCACATAAATATAATCAACTAATCTTGACCAAAGAAAGATAAGTAATACAATGGAGTAAAGATGTCTTTCACAAATGGTGCTAAAGCAACTGGACATGCACAAGCAAAAAAAAAAAAAAAAGAAGAAGAAGAAGAAGAATCTAGACAAACATCCCAGCTTTGAAAAAACTAGTCAAAATGGATCATAGACATAAAACACAAAATTATGAAACTACTGCAATATAACATGGAAGAAAACCTAGATAAACTTGAGTATGGCAATAACTATTTAGATACAATACTAAAAGCATGTTCCAAAGAAATAATTGATAATCCAGACTTCATTAAAATTAAATCTTCTGCACTGCAAAATGCAATGTCAATGGAGCGAGAAGACAAGCTACATACTGGAAGAAAATATTTGCAAAACATATATCTGATAAAGGACTATTATCCGAAATATACAAAGAACACTTAAAACTCAACAATACGAAAACAGACATGGGCCAAAGTCCTGAACAAACATCTCAACAAACACTGATATAGTTCAGCCTGTTATAACAAAATACATAAACAGCAGAAATTTGTTTTTTTGGAGGTTGAAAGTCCAAAATCAGAGAACCAGCAAGGTGAAGTCATGGTGAAGGCCTTCTAAGTGGAACAGAGGGAGCAAGCTCTCTGGTGACTTTTATAATGGCACTAATCCCATTCATGAGGGCTCCACCTTTATGACCTCCCAAAGGCCCCACTTCCTAATATCATCACATTGGGGGGTAAAGTTTCAATGTATAAATTTTTGGAAGATACTAACATTCATTCCCTAACAATTTCAAAGGTCTATGAAAAAGAGTATAACATGAAGACAAAAGGAAGTAGCAAGGAATTGAGTAGGAGTGAGGCTGGAGTGGGAAAGACTGAAAGAGAGACAAGTTTGTGAGTCCATGTGCAGAGAAAATGGCTTACCATCTGAAGTGGGGGAAGTGTAACGGCCTTAATGTTTCAAAGGAATAATAGTGACTTCATTCAGAAGAATAGCATCAGAAGTGCTAAGAACTTTCAAGGAAGAGAAAATTGCAAAGATATTTTCCTTTTTTTTTTTAAGTAACATTTTATTTTTACATGATATATATTTAGTGGGAATTGCTTTAGAATAACTGATAGCACAGTGAAGCAGAATTCTTTAAATCCTTGTGAGTCAATGAGTGGTTCGAGGACCAGCAGCATCAATATCACCCAAGAGCTTGCTAGAAATACATAATTTAAGATTCCACCCCAGATCTGCAGGTGTATTGTATGCACATTAAAATTTGAGAAGTACTTGGGTCTCTCAGCTCAGCCTGCACCTTCTCACAGTCTGGGACCCCTTGGGGGATGTCCACCTGCCAGCTTAAGCCTGCTCCCGGGAGGGGTGGGGGGGGGGGGGAATCAGGCCTAAGCTGGCAGTCAGACATCCCTCTGCCAGCCTGACATTTACTGCTCTAAATTATGGAATTGTGTTTAGATGAGTAGGTTTATATTAAACCAAAATGATTTTTGAAACTCTTTCTTTCATATTCTAAAACCTGCTTATCTAAAAATAATTTAATTTTTTATCTTAAAGATACTTTTCCTACAATAATGCAAAAAGACTATGTTTTTAACTCTAACATATCTTTTTATGTAGATTTCAATGTAAAATAGGGTTTGTTAAAATAACTGGATGGAAAATAAAATTCTAGAAGAAAAAAATATATTTGTATATTTTACCTGTAAAGCTTAAAGGATTAGATGCATTTAACGAGTTAATATAAGAACTGAAATTGTTTCACAGTTGAACTTACCAAGATAATAATAATTTTGATGCAAATTCAGAATTTATAAATACTTGCAGTATGTAATCAAATATTATGTATATGTACAGTATTTAATAGGATTTGTTTGATACAAGCATGCTCTGCAATAATTCATACTTTGCATGAAATTATAGAAATTTAATGTTGGAATAGACCTTATAAATGACCTAAAGTAATTCACATTTAAATCTGCAATTCCTTCCTCTGTGTCTATGGATGAGGGTTGATTATCAGTGTCAATTTAAATATGTCTCTCAGAAGTAAATCAAGTATCAGATCCACAAGCAGTGATCACTTCCTATGATCTGGAAACACGGCTTGATTTGTGTAACCTAAAGATAAGCTTTGTTTTCACTATATCTCTATCAACATTATTTAGAACTACTTGTTTAAAATTATATTTAACCAAAACTATCAGAATACTTTCCCATGAATTCTTGCCAAGAAGTTTCTCGACCATGCTAGGCTTGTACAATTGAATTTTTTGAAAGTAAATATATAACTGTTGCATTATCAGTTGTTTGGGTTTAGGACTAGCTTATTAGTGTTTGTCAAGATAAATTTGAATCTTGATTCTGTCCCTTGTTATATCAGCTATCCCTCCATGTTTTGTGTTATCAGCAAATTTATACATCTTTTTTATAACCTTATTTAAGTAACTGACCAAAATGTTCAAACCTGAGAGATTGCTCTGCTAAAATGAAGATATTCTTGCTTTCTGATTTACAAACATAGTTACGGTATTGAATAAAATTAGTTGGGCTTGGAAGAATGTTTTATGTGAATCTATGCTGGCTCCTGTTCTATTCATTACCTTCTGAATGCAAATATGCTAATTTATAAGCAATAGGAAAAATTATTCTTTATATTTAATATGGGATAATAGTCATCAAGATTTCAACATACAGTAATTTGGTTAGAGCACAATTCAAGTCTAAGAATTAACATCTATTATTTAAACAGAGTAAAAGGCTATATAGAAAGAAGGTGAAGTATGGTCAGGTATGGTTACTGTGGGAGTCATAACAATGTCTTAAATTATGTTCATGTTAAATCTCAATCATAACATTATTTTACTGTAAGAATTTTTATTTAATTAACTTCTGATTTTACAAATTATAGCTTTA
Organism: Eptesicus fuscus; assembly: GCF_027574615.1. Lineage (NCBI taxonomy): Eukaryota > Metazoa > Chordata > Mammalia > Chiroptera > Vespertilionidae > Eptesicus > Eptesicus fuscus. Next base: position 34,100,489 of record NC_072475.1, read on the forward strand.
TTACTTCTTAAGAAAAATGATGAAAGCTTCTAAAGATTATTCAATGTATTTAAAATAACAAGTCTTTCTGGGTCAACTCCAATAATTAATATTTCCCCAATGAAGATAAAGTGAAGATTTATTCTTATTAAATAGTATTATATGTTATTCCCATTTATTAATATTCTTAACCTCTCCCATGTACCTTTTATTCAAGGACATAATAGTCTGTTATAATTTGATCTCTATTTCATTGATGGACAAACTGGGATATCAAAGGTGTAATGACTTTTCTTGAATTGTATGTCCCATTAATGATGAAGGTAGTTTTATTATAATCTATGACCTCTGATATTAAATAGCTAATTCAATTCTTTATAAAATTGCTGACAACCCCTTTAAATGTTACTAGTTGGGAAAATTGATAAGTTCTAAGATCATGTCTGTATTTTGTCCCATCGTATCTTTAGATTCTAGCATAAGTGCCTAAAATGCAGTAGGTGTTCAATAAATATTTGTTGAATGACAGTATCAATGAACTTAGGAAATAACTCCAGTTGCAAAGTCCAGATACAAAGCTTTACTTATTCCATCAAATTGCACCTGTTTTATTATTTCTTAAGATGACTAAGCATAAGCCCTCTGTAGTATTTATGCTGATCTCGGTGTATTCAGCCCCCAATCCCTTACACACATAAACGTATGCCTTGCTCAGGCTTGCCCATATGAAATTGCTCATGCTTTTCTTGCCAACTTAAATAAATTTCATTTTACAATAAAGCTAAATTTACATAGAGAAACAAATGAATAACAGTTAAATATGTGTATTCTGGAGTGAGATGCCAGAGATCAAATCTAGCTCTTTGATTTATTAGCTTTTAACATTAAATACAATACACATCATTTAGCTGTGTTTGATTTTCCTTGTCTATATAATGATTACCATCGTTTCTGCATTATATGTATTTTTTTAAAAATCAAATGACCAAGTAGTTAACAAAGTTAGCTTTATTTTATTTTATTTATTTATTTTTTACTGTATTTAAGACCTTTTTTTTTTATACTCCCCAAGATTATAGAATCAAGCTTACTTCCTTAGCCTCCATCTTCATCTCCTCCATAATGTGTTCTCTTCTGGACTGTTAGATAAGATCATCAGTATTTCCAAATCAAATGACCTTTCTCAAGATTTGTTCTTGTTTTCCCCATAAACAGTTGTAAAGACTCCACTGACTTATTAAAAGCTCCCTCTAACTTCATAGTTCACTCCAGGATCTCTTTCTAGCTCTCTAGACTATTTTCAAGACTTCTATTTTAATTTTCATCAAGAGCTTTACCTTTTCTGGTCATCACGATATAGTCATCCAGTCACAAAAATAAAATCAGTTATATTTTCATTTTCCTTATTTATTCTGTCCCACATTTTCTCCCATATATATCCCCTTGCCTCCATCCCCACTGGTATTCTCTTTAATGAGGTCATCATTGAAAAGTTCTGTCCAATCTCTCCCCTAATTCTATATACCTTACACACAAACATGATCTATCTAAATCACAATTCCAAATGTGTGTTCCTCTGTTGATCTCAAAATTTCAGTTCTTTCCAGTTGCCAATCAGCTCCTACATTCTTGCCTCTATTCACCTTGTTATGAAGTGAATTGTTTATATGTTGAACAATAAACAATTGTTTTCTGGAGTTTATATGTTGAATTTATATGTTGAAGACCTAATCCCCAGTATCTCAGAATATGGTTGTATTCAAGTGGTAACGGAGTCAAAATTAGGCAATTAAGGTGGGGCCCTAATTTGATAGAAGTGGTGGCCATATTAAAAAAAAAGGAGATTAGGACACACAAAGAAATACCATGGATATGTTTGCACTGAAGAAAGACCATCTGAGGACACCATGAGAAGGTGGCCATGGACAAGCCAAGGAGAAAGGCCTTAGGAGAAACCAAACTTGATAACACCTTGATTTTGGACTAGACCTCAGAACTGTGAGAAAATACATTTCTGTTGTTTAAACCACGTAGTCTGCGATGTTTTATTATGGCAGCCCTACAACCTAATACACATCTCTTATTTTCTTGATAGTCCCCATGATTTAACCAAAATAAGTTATCACTTATTCTTCTTTTACATTGTGGAGATTATTTCCCAAATTTCCATTCTTGCAACAATAAATGTGGTTTTAGCTGTATTTCAATTCCATTTTCTCTTTATTTCTTCCAGGCAAATGTCAGGAAGAGGAAAAGATCATAAAAGGATCACACAACATGTTTTAAAGCTTTTGCTTAGATGTGGCTTATGTGGACTGCTCACGTTCATTGGACAAAGCATGTCTCATGGCCAAGCCTTATGTCTCCCATAGAGAGGAGCTCTTTTTCGAAAGGGCTATATCACTGGTTAATTTTGAAGAAAACTAAGGCAGGTGGAGAAAATCTCTGAGCTCCCATTGTTTCCCATTTAACATTTTCCTCCTCATGTTCTCTTCAGTTTTATCCTCAACTGTGCTCTTGCCCTAACCTCATAGCACAAGAGATTCACTCTTGGCTCTTGAGGCAGCCGCTAAGGTTTGCTTGTACAGACAGGCCCATCACTAGAGGAAGAGAGCATGTTCTGAATGTGTTCAAAATACTTATCTTCATTCTACAGTATAGATCATGCTTTATAGAGTTAGGGCGAAGCACAGTTGAATGTAGACCAGAGGACCAGGGACATAAATTCCTTATGTAGTCACCTACTTAATGCAAAAACAAATTTCTTCAGAGAACTTAGGGTCTTTCATGGTCTTGGATGTGCAGTGTTCCTTGGAAAAGACTGAAAACCCCTTTTCATGTTAAAGTCTTGTTGTTTTTTATTGACTTCATTCCATTCATTTATTCAGTCATTCATTTAATAGTTTTGAGTCTCTGGCCTATGTTATGCTATGTATTCCATTATGAAAAATACTAATTAAGTATTAATTAACATATCTAACATCTATTGAGTGTTTATTATGTGTCAGTCACCATGACAAGTATATTAAAAAAGACATTATTTCTTTAAATCTTTACAAATCCTTATGAGGTAGGTAGTATAATTTTATAGTAGAAGAAAAAACACTTGGAAAGGCTACATGACTTTGCTACATTTGCTCAGCCAGAAATTTGTAAAATTGGAACATGAATAATGGTCTCTGAGTTCTGAGCCCACATTCTGAACCATTGAGTATACATAGTTTCTTCCTCATGAAATTTATTACTTGGTTGTTAATGAGTGGAAGTTGTGATGTCTAAATATCTAGGTTACATAAAAGAAAACAAAATATAGTTAGCTGAGTTCCATAGGAGACTAGAGAAAAATAGGAGTGATTCATTCTAACAGGTAACAGAAGGGGTCCATGGGAAATTTTCAAGAGGGCAATGGCTCAGTTGAACATAAAGAATGAGTAGGAGTTTCATAGGTAGAGGGCATCTGTGGCTTGAGCAAGATCAGAGAGATGTGGCTACAGGGAGAGAACAGGGCACAGATCTGTGTGATGCTACAAGAAGAAGATACCTAGCAAGGTTAGAGAAGGTTGGGATTACAGAGGACCTTAGTGGCTGTACTAGTGGGATTTGGACACTTTTATGGAAGACAATAGGGAGCTATTCCCCCTCTAAGTCAGTATCAACTTTTTATTGGTATTTTAGGGAATATGGTATGACAGTATTAAGGATGATTTAAAAACAGGAATTCAAAAATATTTTTAATCAAAACATAATATCTCTGAAGACACATTCTGTAATGCTTAAGACCAATTCAGTCTCAGAAGTTCAAATGAGCATGAATGCAATTAGCCATTTGCTCCCCTTTAAATGAGTATGGATCTGTCTAATGTAGCTTATAATTTGCTAATTGCTTGTAAATCATTTCTCCTGAAAATCACTGAAGTTATATAAAGAGGCAGCCCTTTCAACATGTTGAACCCAAATATTGATATGATTTTTCAAAATATTATTTGATTTTTAAAATCCACAACATAATAATATAAAGCCATAAAACTCTTTCCAAATGAATTAAATATTATTTAAATGCTTTAGGAATAATTCTGTTAAGGCATCTAAGCGGAATATTGTCTATTCCTTACACTACATTTCTTTCTGATTTGATTGTTCTACATGTAGTCACAATTTTTTCTTATGACAGATTGTACATAACATCTGAATTGCTTATTAGTTCAATGTTTTATAGCAGGTGAAATGTTGAATGAGAAACTTGAATTGGGGAATTAAAGTTGAGCTTCATCAAAATTTCTTGTTTCTGTATGAAAATTGATGAGTTTGTTGATGATTTGTTGCATTTTCAATTCCAAACATTTTATTTAGTGCCATTAGGTTACTAAATACATAAACATAAAAGGCTACAAAAATTAATAGCATGTCTCTCTCAAATCTGATGATGGGACTAGATGGTAAAAACTAAGTCTCAGCATTCAAGGTCAGAGGGGATTTCTTGCCCAAATCAATTACTGTTCAATTTGATAGCAGTAAAGGGGTTAAGAGCATCTCTTCTATAATTTGGCTAGATTTTTATTATAAAAATAGAACACAGTAACAGGAAACCATTAAACATAATTTATGTGTGAATAGACCCCTCAGTGGAAGTTTTGTTTCTACCATTTACAGGGTAACATAAAGGTAACTGTTTCACGTCAATTACTAGTCACTGTGGACAATATACTCTTATTAACTCTGTGGTTAAAAGCATTCATATTTATATTTTTAAAATTACGGAAATCTATTCTTTTAAGTATTAATCCATGTCCCACACAATTACTGCCCTGACATTTATTGGAGTAACAAATTGGCTTTAGTATTTGTTGGTTTTCCCCCTCCTGTCAACCATCCTGTCTTGCTGTATTGCATATTGTGCTTTTTTGTGGGTTTTTTTTTTTACTTACTGGAAGGAAAATGGTTCTAATTTCACATTAGTGAATGTTGCTCATTTATTTTAATTTCCTTGGTACTTCTAAGAGAAAAAAAAGATACGTTCAATGTTTCAATTCAGAACAGTGGCTATAAACACAAAATCCAAACTAGCTTTGGGGCTTAGAGCTTCTATGGATTGTCAGAGTTTTTGCTTAAATTTCATGAATCCATACTATGCTGAAATGGTTGTAGCTGTGTAAGAGTAATGAAGAGACCCAGGTTCAAGTCTAGACTTGCTTTTCTCTCTCTCTGAAACTGTGGGGCCTGGCAGTTCTATTAACTTCTCCAAGTCTTCTTTCTTTGTCTGTGAAATGGAGATTGGAAAAGCTCCTTTCAAAGTTATTGTAAGGGTGAAATAAAATAACATATATTTTTCACTATTCACTGAGACTCATATTGTGCCAGACATTGGTCTAAACACAAATTACACCAGTAAACAAAACCTAGAAAAATGTATTCTCCCTTAGAACTTATATTTTATCATTAAAAAATTGCAATTTTATCACTTAGAGCAGGTGCTCACTCTTTTCAGACCTTTCCAGTCTATTAGATGAGAAGAAATTTTTTTTAAAAGCCAAATGTTGGTAGCTGTAAGATCAGAACTTCTCAAGAAAGCATCATTCAGTGTTCCTCAGACCCCGAAGAAGCCATCCACTGTAAGCTCAGAGAACGTGCTCAAGTTCTCCCCCCTCCCCCCCATGCCCCTCTCCTCAGGCCACTGTGACCGTTAGTCTGTGCTGCTGAACTTGTGCTTGACATAGCCTGTGCCTCCAAGGTGTCCCATACCATCTCCCCTTCATATCTACACCCGGCCTGAGGGAATGCTGAGTCCACATTGCCCTATTGCCCTGGTAGACAGAAAAAGAATTTAGCCTAACTCCATTCTTGATTAGGCCTATTTCTCTAGTTTTTATTTTCTATCCCTTAATTTGATTTTTTTTCCCCCAGTGTGAATGACTGGGAAATATCACTGATTTTGGAAGGAAATATCATTTCTCACACAAAGGGTGCATGTCCTTACCCTTAACCTCTGACAGAACAATTATTAGAACATAACAGTGCATCCTCTGTCACTCATTCTTGACTAACTCTGCCAGGTACCTATTGTCCCATCCAAGTCCTCTTTACCATTTCTCCCCCAGGGCAAGAGTTCTACACATTCTTCCTGTCCTCGCCTCAGCTACCTGGTATTGAAGCCAACTGCTTGAAGATTCACAATTTTGTCTTTACCATCATCCTTTCAAAACAACTTGGGTCAAATTTTGGTCATAGCTCAGCCCTTAAATGGCAGCCACAGGTGTTCTACTCTTTCACAGATTTAGCTCCAGGGAAGACAGCATTTAACACTTTATTGAGGGGGGGAGGGGTGTTTGTAATAATAAGGTTAAGATTATAGATATCAGTTTTAAGAGATACCAGTAGAAAGGATGCTAGATTCAGATATAACGATTAATCAAGAATTCTCTTTTATTCCGTTGCATATTTTGATGTAAAGGAGGAAAATAATTTTTCCCCTGCCTTTCTGAGTTCTTAGCTGAGACTCCTATAATAAAAGGCAGATTAACAAGAGAAAAACAAACCACTTGGTTAATAAGTATACATGGGAGATACCCAGGGAAAAATGAGTAACTCCTTGAGGTGACTTAGAAATTCAGTATACATAGCATCGTCAACAAAGAACTGTACATTTATGGAAAAATGACAAGAGAGAGGAAAGCAGGTTTAGGCTTCCAATGGCAGCGATAAAGGCTAATTAGTAAAGCTTGTTATGTACACTCCTCTGGTGCCTTCTACAGGTTAGAAGAGTCTCAAGTTGTCTGGGAATTAGCTGTTGTCCTCAGTGGTAGAAAGCATAGGAGAGACACCTTTATAAATTTTTGTCCTGCTTTCAGGCAAATGAGAAAGGGCAGACAAGTTTTCTTTTGTCTGCTTCTTCTCAATTGCTTTCAACTCAAAATAATTCTTGTGCCAAAGTGGCATATTTGGGCTGACATAATCTGCTATCCTTCTATGCTAAGTTACCAAAGCAGAGACAAGCTTAGAGCAGAAAGTGAAGAGGGAAAGCAGATGCTATACTGCTATTTATACACAGGCAATAAATGTATCAAAATTGTTGTCTTCAAATATAAAGAGCAGCTTCTACAAAAATGTGAGGGCATATCAAATTCAGAAACGAGAATAGCTTTAAATTGTGATGACATGACAGATGAAGTCTTTAAAATAGCTAGCTCCTCCATATTTTTCACAAAGAAGCACATTTTGAATGAGTCCAATTATTGGTTAAGGGTATTTTCTTGAAATGATAATAGATACTTGGGATTTTGAGTGTTCTTGAATAAAGGCCTTATTTCTAACTGTCCTCATACTGTTAATATTTTATTACAAAGAATTGGAGAGTTTTCAAATGTTGTATTATTTGCATATAACTGTTATTTTCCCTCAAAATAACAACACAGTTGAGTTTAAGACCAATATGCTCACAATTGGCTGAAATAATAAAAAGTTAAAATGCTAAAATAACAGTATTTTAGTGACCAATTACAGTAGTGAGAGAGAATTTATCTTCAGGAAGATCAAATTCAATACAATGGTATCAACCTTAAATTAGCTACAAGGTAATCTAGGAATTATTTAAATTATTGGTGATTGAATATAACTTAAAATTCCAGACTAAAAGAGAATCCAAACATGTGTGATGCCTCAAATACACTACTTACACTAGAGAAAACATGAGAGAAAGTGCCATTTTTTAAAATTCTTATCTTGAACTGGTGTTTCCCAAAGATCCTATTAGTACAAAGGTATTGTTGATACTGCTATACATTTTAAGTGAATTAAAACTTTATGCAATATCTTACTAGTACATGGTTGTTACCACTATTTTACAGAAGAGCAACTATAGGTCAGAAAGATCGAATGCCTTTCTCTAGGAATAACACTTGTGAACTAGGATCAAAATCCTACCTTGTTTTTCCTGGCTCCAAAAACTTCTACCTTTTAAGGTATGTCATTAGAGAGTAAGGATAAAGAATGGTCTCTTTCCTCTCGAAACTAACAATGTAATGAGTGAGATACAGGTAAACAGCAAAATGCAATCAAACAAAGAAATGGTGTAAATATTTAACAGAAGTATGCAGCAAGTGTACCAGGTGAGAGTGAGGTAATCATTTCTTCCTGAAGTAGTAACATTTAAATAGGAACTAGAAGAATATGTAGACTGTTGACCGATGGCGAAAGGGAAAGAAAAAAAAAAGATGGGTTCCAGGATAAGCAATTGCCAGATGTGGTTTAAATTTAAGCAAAACATGGGGTAATTCTGAAAAGATAGATTGGTATAATACAGTAAAAAGTTTAAAAGTGATATGCTAACAAATTTGATGTTTATTATGTAGGGCAAAAAAAAAAAGATAAATCAAATGTTAACTCATTTACATAGAATAATGTGGTGTATCGATTCTAAGATATTCAGAAGCTACTTGGTTATTTTCTTTTCTTTATCTTTACATTTTGCATGGGACTTAGGTTGTTCTCAATTTTGAGAAACTCTGTTAACTATCTTGTTGACTTTTCGATTCCAGTCAAGGACACATTCCTGAGTTGCAGGCTTGATCCCCAGTAGCAGGTGTGCAGGAGGCAGCCAATAATGGTTCTCTCTCATCATTGATGTTTCTCTCTATCTTCTTCTTCCTTCCTCTCTGAAAGCAATAAAAATAAAAAATAAAAGAATTTGAAAGCTTCTAACCCTGAGTATAGGTTCCATAAATAGGCATCACTGTTCTTGAAGGAAGGATAGTAGAAGGAAGATCATTTCCAAGTCCATCTGAGCCATATGAAAGTGGAAATGGTCTAACAGAGGCAAGCTAGTGAACAAACTGAGTAGCTGTAGATTCTCATGTGGATAAAAGCATAGCCTTGTTTAATCTGTGTCTCAAAGTAGTATTTTTATGTTTATAAACTATGTTTCGGCTCTATTTATTCCTATGGATTTTTAAAAATATACTTATTTTTTATTGATTTTTAGAGAGAGGGAGAGAGAGAAATATCAATGTGAGAGAGAAACATCAATCAGATGCCTCCTGCAGCACCCTGACCAGGGATCAAACCTGCAACCTGGATATGGGCCCTCACCAGGAATCTCACCAGAGACCTTTTGGTGCTTGAATTAACACTCAACCAACTATGTCACACCATCCAGGGTTATTCCTATATATGGATTTTAAGATGAAAATATGTTAAGGCATTATTTTAATTTTATAGCCATCAGTTTAAAAAAGCACTTAATATTACTACAGACTCTATTATCAAATTATATGTTGCATATAAAATATTTGACTATTTAATCATAGATTCAATATAACTGCATATTTACAATGGACTTAGTTTTTATTTTTCCAAAGCCCCTCATTGTGTAAGTGAGAAAACAGAAGACAGGAGAGTGTAGATGGCTTGTCCAAGTCATTATACCAATTAACAGAAAAAGAGGAAGTAGAATTCAGGTTCTGTGAGTCTTCACCCAGTGTTTTCAGCATATAAGTAGCACATGTCCACAAACCACTAAGAATGCACGTGCAAAATGAGAATAAAGAAAGAAGAAAAAAAAGAGAACACAAGTTGGGAAGAGGAAGAGAGAAAGATGAATGAGAATGTTCATCAAAGGCCTGGCAGGGAACTGAAAAACAGGAGAGAATAGTGTCTGGAAGGCTAAAGCAGCTTGAAGGAATAGAAGATGTTTCCGTGAGATAGCATTGCATATAAAGCAGCAGCAAACCTTCCAGGTATTTGAGTGTATAGTATTGAACTGCAACAATTGCATGTCCCCATGAGTTTTGAATAATGACTAATGGCTGTATAGGTAGCAGATGCTCCAATGTGAGCCTGAACTGTGTTTACCTAAGATTGAGATGCAGTTGGAAACCAACCTAGAAATGTAAATTTGCCAGAGAACCTTTAGAGTGAAAGTCAGAGAGACTTTTGGATTATAACTTATTCTAAGAATATAGAGCTTTAGAATATAGCTGGGAAGTTACTGGACAGAGTCAAAGGTACAAGTCCAAATACATCTCAGATTGTGTTATGATTAGTTCGCTATGGAATCATGTCTTACTTGAGAACTATACTGAAAGAGTAAGTCCCAAAAAGAGTTGTTCCATTAAATTGGGCATGGGACATTGAGGGTACAAGACAGTAGCAGCACTGGGGCTGGTTCCATGACTAGAGCTGGTTCTCTTGGCATAGAGAGCAATACCCTCGGTATTGGGCACCAGCAGATAGGAGAGATGCCAGAAGAAATGGCAGCACTCTCTGTGGAAACCTGTAATTGAACTGCTGGTTTTGGCATTGGAAACTACAAAAATATCACGAATTGCAGAATTCAGCAAGAGAGCAGGAAATACCTGAAACCATATGGCAGCCAAGAAGACTTCCCCACAAAGAACAGTAGAAATTCCTAAACTGCTAGGAAGGAATATCGCTGAAGTTATATTTTGCCAGGGACATTGGGTTGGGTCCAGAAGGGAACAGAAAATAGAAAGATGAGGGAGGACAGCGCCAGAAAAAATATTATTACATTTCTTATGTTATTAGGAGGGACACAGAAAATGGGTGTCATGATCTGGGGAACAAAATATGGAGCTCTTGACAAGAGTGTGCTAACATGTAGAGTAAGAAGATTTTGTACATGAAACAAAATCTAATCAGCAACTATCTCTTAGAAGGCTGTACAGAAAAGAAAAGTACCATCTTCCTCCACCCCTCTAAGTTTTTGACTGGGATTCCTGTAGCAAAATATATAATTAAAAGCCCAGCTGGAATGGCTCAGTAGTTGAGCTTCAACCTATGAACCATGAGATCACAGTTTAATTTCTGATCAGAGCACATGTCCAGGTTGTGAGCTCGATTCCCAGTAAGGGGCATGCAGGAGGCAGCTGATCAATGATTCTCTTTCACTGATGTTTCTCTCTCTCTCTTCCTCTTTCTTCCTCTCTGAAATCTCTCTATATATATATATATATGTGTGTGTATGTATATATGTGTGTGTGTGTGTATATATATATATATATATATATATATATATATATATATATTTAAATGATTAACAAAGAAAATGCATACAAATTTATTTATTGTAAGTTTTACATGTATTCAATCACACCAAATATGAGCAGTAATAAAAATATATGATGTGGAATTTAGGCAAAGAATTGTGTTCCCAATACGTCTAAATATTATGGAAGTAATTATTAAATTCTATGTATGGTATGATATGATTTTGTTACAAGTAAACACTTTAATTTTACTTATTTACTAGAAGCCCAGTGTGCACGAAATCATGCACAAGTAGCTCCTTTCCACTTGCCTCAGCTGGCTGCCCTGCCCATTGCCTCTCTGCCCTCTGCTGCTCATAGCTCTCCACCACTAGTAGCTTCCGCCCTACTCCGCCTGCCACAAGAGCCACTGCTCGTTTGTTCATGACTGTGTTACGGCATCATGGCCACACGCCTTTTCTTTATTAAAAATTTTCAATGTTGACATTATTGCAGATGTTCTCTCACCAGCGCCCGCCCCCCCTTGCCAAATATGCAAATAAAAAAGGTAGACAGAGGCTGTTCCCAAGATAATGGGTTATCAGAACTTTTTTAAAAAAAAAGGTAGACAGAATGGCACCAATCTCTTCAAAGTGAGTATCTCTGGATGGTAGAATTACCAGTGATTTTTGTTTTTCTTCTTCTTCTTATCCATTAGACTTTCTTCAATGAATTTGTGTCACTTCATAATAGGAGAATGAGAGAAGTTAGTTTTCACCAAGAAAAAGACTCCAAAGAACTTTATCTTCTCTTAACATTTAATTTAAACTGCTAGCATAAATAGGCCTGCACTAGAACAAATGACTGACTGTTACTATAATAATAAGAGGTCAATAGCAAACATGATAGAAACCATTTGAATAATATATCTTGACTCTCTCTATATATCACAAGATTGTATGATGAGTTTAACAAAGTTCAATGACTTCTAAAATTTAAAGTAGTAAAGTCTAGATTGGAGACTTGTTACTAAATTTTGTGCTGTAATATATTATAGTAGCTTCTGCTCATGTATTTTTACACACGTCTTTTTGAAATTTTTGTTAAAAAGACAAATACCGTGGATAACATAAGTTTGTAGGTCACACATCCATTTCAACCTGTCATTTTCCCAAATTACAAAGCCATCGTGTGTAATTTGTCTCAATTAGCAATTTTATAGTTTGTAATTAACTTTACTGTTAATTGAGTCTCTCTATAATAAATACTTGAGGAAGTGAAATGAATATGATGGGATTTTTTTTAAAGAGAAAAATTTTAACTCAAGGTTTGAGTCAAGGCTGCATTGCCTTGGAAAAAACTTTTTTTTTTTCCTGCCCAAAATGACTTCAAGAGATTGATGGAAATTTGTATCAGATATTTTTGAAGATTGAAATTATGTATATATCATTTTAGTGTTGTTTTGTGAGGTTTTTTTACTTTTATTTTTTTTTTCCTGTTAGAAAATACAATTTTACCTAATTTTTAAAACATTGATGTCTAGGTCATGATGTACCACTCTCCCTCAAAGATGTAATTAAGTGTATTTTCATAAAGAACTCTATTACAATAAGAGTTTGAGGTAGCCTGTATAAATGTTTAAAGGATTGATTTTATATTATATCGGAGTCATTCACTAATGCAAATGGTAATTTGAAAGTTTGGCTTGTTGATGAATGACTGAATATTTCAGTGTAGCAGTTTGCTCTTTAGTGGTGGAGAAAAACTTTTAGTTTCAAGATTTCATTATTATGAATATTGGGGAGGGATGGGTAGCATGCAGTTAGAAAACAATACCAGCAAATTAGCATGCTCATTCTTACATGAATATTTGAAACTCAAAAGTAATATTGTATTCTTGAATGGGTGCTAAAAGCAAACATTTAGTAGTGTAGTCTGTGTTTTTATGTTTTGTAGCAGATTCAGAGAGGAAGAAATTTAAAACTATAGTCCAGAGGGGATAACAAAAACAGATTAACAGGAGAAAAGCATACAAATTTATTAAATGAAAGTTTTATCTGACACAGGAGTCTTCATATGGAAATTAAGACCCAATGAAACAGTTAAGCCTGAGCATTTTTAGTCTAGATTTGACCGAGAGTGGAAAACCATTACAGGACAAAGAGTATAAGCGAAGGCCTGTTCTTTCTGATTCCTCTGGGGAAATGACACTCCTTTCCTGTGGGTATCGGGAGAGCATCTCTCCCATCAGGGTCTACTGACCTGCTTCAGGGAAGAGGGGAGGTCAGAGAGTCCTTCCAGCACCTGCTATTTCTATGATCTGCTTTAGAACAGAGGATTTATGACAATTGAACACTTTTCGTAGGCTCTGCTTTTAGACAGATAAAGCGTTTCGGGGACTCAAATGTTTTCAGCTCAAAATAAACCTGATGCCAGTGTGGCTTATTTTGAGGTGTCATATCTTGACCCCTTTCAAGCTTCACATCTTTCCTATAAATGACTTTGCCAAAGAGTATATCTTTACTCAATAGTTTTTCCTTTCTCGCCTTTCCCCTTGATTTCTTGCATTCAATGAACCTATCTTTTTGCTTTGGTCTCTGGTAAAATAATTGAGTTGAGAAGAGTGGGCAGTGGGAAAGTTGAGAAACTAAAAACAAGATTGTGTGGAGAGAGAAATATATTCACACTCCAGGTCCCTGCAACAGTTGTCTTGTATTTCTTTGTATCTTTGAAAAATAATTTCCAAGGATTGGTGCTGGTCAATAATAATGAATTCATGGCTGAAATGGAAAACATAAGAGCAATGTAATAAAGTTTTCATAAAAAGAAATACTTTCAATTTAAAGAATTTTCCTTTATTTTGAGATTATATAACTCTCCCTTTTTCAATTTAAAACATCCCTCTGTTTAATGAAATGATGGTATTAGTAAAAGATTGTTTATTTTGTTTTTTATATCTCTCCTGAGAAAGCAATAAGATGGAAATTGCTTAATTTCCAAAATACTTATCTATATTTTAAATTTTTATTCTACAAAACACAATAATCTTGAAGGCAGTGTAATAGACTAAGAGAAGAAAGGCAGTCTGCTCAACATTCAGGTGAAGATGCACACCTGGGAACTGCCAGCCCCCATGGTTCTCGCCTTGGGAAAAAAAGCAGATCTGAGAGAATAACTCTGAATGCAGAAAAAAAAAAAAAGTGAATCAAGAGAAATGGAGACAGAGAGAAAGAGAAAGAAAAGTATGGGGAAGAGAGAGATTCAGAGGGCATCACATGTATGACTCATTACCTTGCAGTCCAGCTCTGCTCTTGACTTTAGTTACAAGAAATAATGCATTACCCTTTTTACAAGAGAGAGTTTGACTTGTGTTTGAGTCACTGGCAAACACATGAGTCCAGGTGAAGGAGTTTCTGGAAAGGGCAACGTCCAGCTTCCTATGAAAGGCCCTTGAACATTTGTTTCTGGAGCAATGCCTGACATCGGATGTGAGAGAGAATCTTCATGTGGGTTTGGTGGTTCAAGTCTGAGAGGAGGCTTCCAGACTGCTTCCTCTCCCCTCTCTAGGCTCTGTTGCATGGTGTTATGCACATGACCAGTAGCAGGTGGGGATCTCTGCTACCTTTGGGGAATTTCTGGTGCTCCATTACCTCTCTAGGTTTCTTGATGCATGCTTCATTGATTTCCATTTCAAGTAAGTCTCCATTTCAGGTCAAGTACTCCCTGGTGGTCAGGTTCCCCTGGTGGGGAACCCTGAAGGCTCTTCTCAACCCCAATAAAGCAGCTCCTTTTGTGTATTCAGTTTGCTTTGGGACTTATCTGAAAGCTAAGACGTTTGTTATTGTGACATACAACAAATTCAGAAAATCCTAGAATTTCAAAGTGAGAAGGAATACAGGTGCATTTAAATTTTCAAAGCTGAAGTACAGAAACTGATATAGTAGGCAGTCAGAGAGACATAAGCAGAGTAGGAGCAATAGGCCATTTATTTCTCCCCAAAACTTGGTGGCTTAAATATTATCATCTCCATTTTATAGATGACAAAACTAAGAGTTGTAGACTCACAGGGTGGAAAGCCCTAGGTGTCTAGCAACTCACAAAATTGAAAACACAAGTATTACAAGGTGGGATCTCTACCTCAGGTTGACCTTCCTTCACCTAGCTCATCATGAGATTTAGACCTCCTGATCTTTCATATAGCTAGTCATGTGGTAGACCCCTTCCAGGGGGCAAGAGAATAACCTCATATTACTCCCATACAAGCTCTTGCACAACCACTCCCTTTAACATTAAGCCCTCGGGACAATGAGGTTCTGGACTGCATCAAATAATCTTATGAACAAAGTTGACCACAGAGACAGAGTTTTGGTCAAACTAAAGAGAACATCTAAGACTAAGTTGTGTTTCAGCACCTGGCCCAGGGAAGCAGCAAAACAAGGCAAAGCGGTGCCACAGCTGACATCAGGCCCAGATGCAATAACTAATGAGCTCCTCCCCTCAGAGACTACAAGCACAAACCTGGAAAGCTGATGAATATTCTATTGAGACCATCCCCTAAGACCCCCGCTAAAATCCTCACCTCTGGAGACCAGATAAAAGCCCTTAAGATGAAGGACCCAGTGTGCACTAGCTCTAGAGCACAGGAGACCTTTCCCCAGCCCCTTCTACCCCTGGGCAGCCTTGCTCTCTCTCTTTAACATGCCCAGGCCTTTCCCCTCTCCTTCCTCCAGGGACATTTTCTTTGCCTTTCTTTCTCCTAAGCCCCAGGGACCCTTCTTTTACCTCTGTAACTTATTTCCTGAGTCCATGCAGCCTAGCTGGCTCAATTCTTCCGTGGCTTACTTCTTCTACCCCTGTGAATTTCTAAATAAAATTCTGCTATATTTGAGGTCCTTGGCTCTGAATTATTTTCTTAGCCAAAGTCAAGGACCAAAGTCTAATATCTGGTGTCATTTCACTGTTCACCAAATGAGGACCTTGGGGACTTTTATGATTTTCAACAGATTATTTTTACATACAGTTGACCATTGTATAACGTGGGTTTGAACTGTGTGGGTCCACTTAACATTTGGATTTTTTTCAGTAATTATATTGGAAAAACATTTGGATATTTCCTTATACCAGGAAGAAAGAAAGGAAGGAAGAAGGAAAGAGAGGCAATATGCCTTGTGACATTGTGTATCCCCTGTTGCGGCTCACATTTATCAAGCACCCATTGAGGGCCAGGGGTACTCTATACAGATACACCTCATTTAGTTCTCCCAAAAACTTGGTGTCTTAAATATTATCATCTCCATTTTACAGATGACAAAACTAAGAGTTGTAGACTCACAAACCTGCTATCTGCAGGAGCTGGGGGTCTCCTTGGAAAAGTCCTCCCAGGATATATACAATACTTTGTTGGTAATCATAGGAGCTCCCTCTTCTCAGGCATCTGAAATGCTGGCATCTGCAGCTGTTTGCAAGAGTGAGAAATGGGATATGGGTAGAAAGACATAGCATGAGTATAGTGAAATCTCAAGGGGATTAATGCCCATTACTTCCTTTGAGGTGGAAATTCATCATCACAGTGTGGAGAGGCACTGCTGTTAAATTCCCTGCCCTCTGCAAACAGCCATCTGTCTGAGATCTCCCTGAAGTGGCTGCCGTCCAGGATGGCTGTGTTGCTGCAGTCCTTGAGTGGTTGGAGCGCTGTAATGTCTATGTTAATAGCTGGGAAATAGCAGCGGCAGCAGCCAGACCACTCCAATGGAACATTTGCGAATCGGGGTAAGTTTGATTGAGCAGAAAAGTCACGCTGACTGTGTGATGAAGAGGCAGAACTGGTACTGGTGACAGGCCCTGCAGTCAGCAGCTGCAGATTTTATGGGAAGGGCAGACTGATCTGGGAAATGGGAAGAGCTGACTGCCAATAACACTTCAGGGAGTTTTGTTCAGTGCATCTCCCCAGCCCTTGTAAACCACCCATCACATGTAGAAGCTCAGGAGATAAAACAAACTTGCAGCATCACAAGGTGCAGGCAGGTACATGTGGATAGTAGTGTAGAGAAAAGAAATAAAAAACATAAAACAAGGCTTCGTTTTCATTGCAAGAATCCAAACAGGGCACCAGGGTTCTGTCCACTAGATCTGGGAACTCACAGCTCCCTGGTGTTACTAGCATCCCTGTAATAATATGACCTTGACCATAGTTAGACTACCACAGTAGAGCTTAGATCATCCAAAAGTCAGCAAATATTTTTAAATGCCTATTGGGTATATGGTGAAATATTAGGTATTTTGGCGAATAGAATAAGTGAGAGCCCATGATCCCTGCCAGTAAATACTAGCCTGTTAAATAAGTAATACAGGCAAAGCAGACTAAAGGAGTGTGTGTCTCTCTTCAGGAAAGTAGGTTATCTGCTAGGTAGAATCAATTATATTTTAAGGAATAGTGAAGAGGCTAGGATTGAGAATACTTTAGATTTATGGCCTTTGAATAACAACTCAAGAGTTACACTTTCTGTATTCCACTGAGAAAAATGTTCTTCCTATACATAAGACATTCATTTATATGTGGCCCTCCTTACACTTCCCCCATGATATTTCTGGCAAAAATAAAATAAAATATTAAAAAATCGTCATCATTCAAAGGCATGGAAGATTCCAAAGTCTTCTATCCAATAAGTTGAAATGGCTGGTAAAAGTCAGATTGCCCACCCAAGGGGCACTGTGAATCAACTCTTTTATAAACACCAAACTCCTTGAATCTTTTTATCTGCTTATTGAGAATGTAAAATCACCACTGCACCGTCAATCTAGTTATTGTTAAATAGATGGCTCTGTAGTGATGCCATTTGTATTTTGTGCCGTTTGTATTTTACTTAGACGTCTTTAAAAGAGAAAATAATAACATTCCACGTTTAATTGTACAAGATAAACAAAAATTAAAATGTCCACCTCTAAATCACACCCATAAATTTTTATGAGCCCACATTGTCCCTTTTTTTTTTTTAGCTCTTTCTTGCTAATATATCTTCTCATAGTAATAATAACAACTATTATTTAGTATATGTCTCCTGGGGGACAAGGATTAGAAATACTTTACATACATTATTTTATTTAACTACATTCTCAGTTCTGATTAATTATAAATTATGTAGATTTTTTTCTAGAAATCCAACTTTGAAAAAAGCCAAACACATAGGCTGAATTTAGATTTTCCAAATGAGAGAACAACTAGAATCATTAAGTAACTAGCCAATAATCTTTTTGATTTGAGATTTCAAAAGTATGATTTAAACATGACTTAAAAAACACAAATCAAAAATACAAAGCATAAACAAGGAAATTAATATATTATGTTCAGTGAAGAACACAAAGCTAAAAAGAAGAGGGCTCAAGAGAAGATATAATTAGCATCTGAAGTTGATGAAGGAGATTGTTATCTATAAGATACTAGGGATGTCTTCAAATCCACAACAATGTTAAGGACTCCAAGAAAAATGGACCAAGTATTTAGGAAAGAAAAGATGCAGAAAGAGAAACCCAAATTGATAATAAGCTTATTGTAAAAAGATGTTTAAATTCACTGACAACTAGGAAAAAATGCAAATTAAAAAAAAGTATTTTATATCAAACTAAAGGCCCTTCGTGCACCAGTGGGGTCCCTCGGCCTGGCCTGCAGGGATTGGGCCAAAACCGGCTCTCCAACATCCCCCAAGGTGTCCCAGATTGCGAGAGGGCAGTAGTTGGGTGATGCACCCCAGAATCAGGATCCCTCCTCTCTGGTTCCTGGTGCATCACCCAAGAACCACAGCTGCCAAGTCATGGCAGCTTGGCAGCTCCTGCATTAAGCATCTGCCCCCTAGTGGTCAGTGTGCATCAAAGCTACTGGTCGGGTGGTTAGACAGTCACTTAGGCTTTTATATATATAGATGGACTGGCAAAAACTAGACAGGTGAGGAACCTTCAAGATTGTTGAGGATGTGGGAAGCTGGGAACACTTGTACACTGTTGACAGGAGTGTAAACTGAATTAGTCTTTATTAGGCAAAGGTTATCACTGTGAAAAAGGATTTATATGACTACTATATGGCGTTAGGTATACAACAGAACATAGCTATAAAAAATCCTATATTTAAAAAGTCATGAAGAAACAGCAACTTGTATTTTGTGAGGAATATTTTCTTATATCTTAACCCTTTGCACTCGCTTGCTTTTTTCTCGAGCTGCTACCGATGCTAACCGTGACGAGTCACACTCGACATCTGAGTACAAAAGGTTAAGAGGGGGAAAAGCCATTTTATCAACAGCTTCTAACCCTTTAGTGAAATTGAAATTAGCTAAAAAAAAAATTAAAAATTGCCAGGTTGGCATGGCTCAGTGGTTGAGCGTCAACCTATGAACCAGGAAGTCACAGTTTAATTCCAGGTCGGGGCACATGCCCAGGTTGTAGGCTCGATCCCCAGTATGGGGCATATAGGAGACAGCTGATCAATGACTGTTTCTCATCGTGGATGTTTCTATCTCTCTCTCCCTCTCCCTTCCATCTCTGAAATCAATAAAATATATTTTTTAAAATTATTTTCATATATAGTTATTTAGTTCTCTATTTCCAGAGGCCAAAAACTATGTCATCATTTGCCTTGATACTAATGCATAGTTTTGGATGAATAAATGAATAAAAACTAATGTAGACTTTTTAAAAAATCCTAATGTCCAATACCTACATACAGCCACATGGCTAATCTTAAAAATAATATGATAAAGAAAAGAAAAAACACTACTAAAATGTAGCCTTTGTCACAATACTACTCATATAAATAAATTTAAAAAAACGCACAGATAAATACACAACACTACTACAAATATTACAAGCATAACTCCGGACACATTTTAAGCATAATAGAGTATGAGGCAGGGGGAAGTTTGATGAAATAGGGGGTCAGGAATAAAAGGGGGAAATAAATAACTTTAGAATATTTATCATGATTATGTGCCATCAACTGTTAGGAATGGCTAACCCAATTCTCACCATTTGAGATCCAGTAAGCAAACAAAATTCCCTTCTATTATATAGTTATTAACAGCAAATGAAGAGCTTGAAGCAAAGTTACAAAATTTCTGCTCCTAATCTTACTTTCTTTGTATATCATGTACTGATATTTTACTAAATATTTCCACAAAACATTCATGCTAAAAGGATTATTATAATTCAATTCAAAAACATTTATTAAGCTTCAGTTGTGTGTGAGAGATTGATTGTCCTAGGTGTTCAAGAAGATTATAGCCTGAGGAGTAAGCCAAATAAAACTTGGCTAAGTTAGGTTCAGTTCCATTTAAAAAATGAAAGGAAGGAAAAGAACTAACAGCAGAAATTGATCTTCACCAAAGCTTTCAAACAGCATAAGCCAATACTGAAGTTTCTGCATAGTGTAACACCCAGAAGGAGTTCCAAAAATGTCATTTACATGGCTGTCTGACCAAACTCCTATTTATGCTACAACTGCTCCCTCCAAAATTCATCTTCTCTCAACAACCCCAACCTTTTTCTCTCAAACCCTCTTCTCCAACTTTTGAATTTGTTTAGTTTATCATTTCGTAATATAGATACCCCTATTTCTCATTTTGAGCTCTGCAAATCTACTCATTACCTTAATCAGCAAAGCATAAAGCTAGTGGATAAAGTTCAGAGGGAAAAGTAATAAATACTCACACAGAGCCACATCGCTTTGAAGCCAGATGTATTTCAGAATTCCATTTCAGGATTTTGGAATAAATATGTTGCATAAAAATCACCACTAAGGAGATTGGGCTGCACTAATATAATAACAATTACATTATTTGTTGTGACAAAAGAGTTATATGACATAGAGACTCATGTCACACTATATGTCATGTCACTTCAGGTCAAGTTTTGCCCCCAAATAAATTCAGATCAGGTCAAGTTTTGATGTAAAATGAGTTTGAGAAAAAAAACAAAACAATTTTTATTGCTTTTTGAATTATGAAGTTAAAAATAGAGGAATGTGATATTGTACATCAGTCTCAAGGATCATAATCATGAGATAATTTTCATAAAATTTGTAGGTTATTGTATGACATGATAAATACACAGTGGGTGTTGGCTCTGATCATTCTTAATAATAGTATATACTTATATGACCTTGGAGGACTCATGCATTACTGCATTTAATCTATACAACCACTCTTTAGTTAGGTTTTTATTACATCAATTGTGTATATGACAGGGATACTTAGTACCTTTCCAAGAAACATCTGGATAGTTTGATGTCAAGTTGAATTTCTATGTAAGGTATGTGATTAAAAGTACTACGAGACATGTGCTTTTAATTATACACCACACTGTGATTTCTAACCTCAAAGAATTTTCCTCTGATCAAAGGTGACATATTGAACACATATATTTACCTATTCTCCCTCCTGCAACCTCACTAAAATAATAGTAAAGGCATATTTAAACATACTTAATGCATGGATGAGGGGAGGAGAGGGAAGGTGGGGAAACAAAATTTTGGAATCTCAAAAGCAGATGGACAAATATTAAATGGTTAAAGAGTATTACTCAAAATGCATAAAGGACTTAAACATAAGACGGGAAACTATAAAAATATTAGAGGAATCCACAGGCAGCAAAATCTCAAAAATATGCCAAAGCAATTTCTTCACCGATACAGATCCTAGGGCAATGGAAACTAAAGAGAAAATAAACAAATGGGACTACATCAAAATAAAAAGCTTTTGTACAGCAAAAGAAACCATCAACAAAACAACAAGAAAGCCCCCTGCATGGGAGAACATATTTGCCAATGTTTTCACCAATAAGTGTTCAATCTCCAACATTTAGAGAAAACTCATACAACTTAACAAAAGAAAGATAAACAACACAATGAAAAAATGGGCAACAGACCTAAATAGATACTTTTTGAAAGAAGACATAAGGAAGGCCAAGAGACATATGAAAACATGCTCAAAGTCACTAATCATCCAAGAGATGCAAATCAAAATGACAATGCAGTACCATATCACACCTATCAGAATGACTATCATCAACAAATCAACAAATAACAAGTGCTGGCGAGGATGGGGAGAAAAAGGAATCCTCGTGCACTGCTGGTGGGAATGCAGACTGGTGCAGCCACTGTGGAGAACAGTATGGAGTTTCCTCAGAAAACTAAAAATGGAACTCCCATTTGACCAAGTGATCCCACTTCTAGGAATATATCCAAAGAAACTAGAAACACCAATCAGAAAAGATATATGCACCCCCATGTTCATAGCAGCTCAATTTACCATAGCTAAGATTTGGAAACAGCCTAAGTGCCCATCAGCAGATGAGTGGATTAGAAAACTGTGGTACATCTACACAATGGAATACTATGCTGCGGTAAAAAAGAAGGAATTCTTACCACTTGCAGCAGCATGGATGAAACTGAAGAGCATTATGCTAAGCGAAATAAGCCAGTCAGAGAAAGATAAATATCACATGATCTCATTCATTTGTAGAATATAATGAACAACATAAACTGATGAACAAAAACAGATCCAGAGACAGAGAAGTATCAATCAGAACATCAAACCTCAGAGGAAAGGTAGGGGAGGGTGGGGGTAAGGGATAGAGATCAACCAAAGGACTTGTATGCATGCATATAAGCCTAACCAATGGACACAGACACTAGGGAGTGAGGGCATGAGTGTGGGGGGGGGGTAGGGGGACAATGGGGGGATAAGGACACATATGTAATACCTTAATCAATAAAGAAAAATAAATTAATAAATAAATAGTATTAAGAAACTGAATTTTCAATCAAGAAGCAATTCAATCTATAATACAGAATCCCCAGGAAGTTCAGGAAGTTAACAAATTAAGTAACTCTGGAAATGGGGATAAAATTGGAATTAGAAAGGGTTAAAACCTTCTAGAAGCAGAGAAACAGAACATCTAAAATAAAAATAAATAAATAAATAAAAACACAAAGCGTGGACGATGTGGCTAAGTCATCGCGCTTTGACTCATAACCAAGAGGTCACCAGTTCAATTTCTGTCACAGCACATGCTTGGGTTGCAGGCTTGATTCCTAATAAGGGGAGTGCAGGAAGCAGCCGATAGATGTCTCTCTCTCATCAATGTTTCTATCTCTCTATCGCTCTCCCTATTAAAAAAAAACACACAACATATTTTAAAATAAGGAATGCTAGAAATCCCAACCACTGAAGCTGGTCTTTGATGGTCTCCTTAATAGACTTGACACAGCCAAAGAAAGAATCAATGAGCCTGAAGACAGGTCAATAGAAACTTCCCAAACTGAAAAGCATATTCTCTTGAACAAAAGAAGTAAAAAGGCAGAATGGAATAGCCAAGAGCTGTGGGACAATTTCAGAAGGTGCAACATATGCAGTAATATCAGAAGAGAAAAATAATGGAGCAGGAGAATGTCTCTAAGTAATAATGGTAAGGAACTTTACAAAATTAGTGACAGGCACCAAAACTACATCTGGAAATCCAGAGAACACCAAGCACAATAAATACCAACTAAACAAACAAAAAACACAAAAAACTACAACCAAATAGGCATATCATATTTAAATTGCAGAGAATCAAAGATAAAGGAAAATCCTGAGAGAAACCAGAGGAAAACAACTTGTCTGTAAAGAAAGGAACAAGGGTAAACATTATATGGGACTTCTCATCAAAACCATGCAAACAGGAAGAGTGGAGTGGAATATTTATAAAGTGCTGAAAAAGGAAATGAAATCCATCCATCTAGAATTATATATCCAGTAAAAGTACTGTTCAAAGTAAAAGAATTAAAGATTTTCTTACACACACACACACACACAAAAAAAAAAAAACAACCCTGAGGGAATTCATTTTCAACCGATTTAATTTGCAAGAAATGTTAAAAGAAGTTCATCATGCCCTAGTCAGTTTGGCTCAGTGGATAGAGCGTTGGCCTGCAGACTGAAGGGTCCCAGGTTCAATTATGGACAAGGGTACATGCCCATGTTGCATGCTCAATCCCCAGTATGGGTCGAGCAGGAGGCAGATTATCAATGATTCTCTCTCATTATTGATATTTCTATCTCTTTCTCTCCCTTCCTCTCTGAACTCAATTAGATAGATGATAGATAGATAGATAGATAGATAGATAGATAGATAGATAGATAAAGATAGATAGATAGATAAAATATATATAGATATTTAAAAAAATTTCTTCATGCAGGAGGAAAATGTTGTGTATCAGAAATTTGAATCTACATATAGAACAAAAGCACTAGAGAAGGAATAGATAAGGCAAAATTGAATCTTTTAGTTTTCCTATTCTTAATTGACCTACAATGTAACCTTTTAAAATAGTAATAGTGACAATGGATTGGGTGATTATAGCTTATAGATAAATAAAGTGAGTGACATTAATGCTACAAGAGATGAAAAGAAGAATTTTGATTCCTCTGTTATAAATCACATGTACCACATGTGAAGTGTAAAATGTTTTTTTTTTTAATCTTTATTGTTGAAAGTATTACATATGTCCCCTTTTCCCCCATTGACCTCTTCCAGCACACCCCTGCCCAGCACCCCAAGCCTTCCCCACCCTATGGTCTGTGACTATGGGGTATACATATATGCATACAGGTTCATCTTTTCCCACCTATCCACTCGCCCCAGCCTTCCCTCTGATGTTAGACAGTTGTTCAATGCTTCTTTGTCTCTAAATCTACTTTTGTTCATCAGCTTATGTTGTTCATTAGATACCACATATGAGTGAAATTATGTGATACTTTCTCTGACTGGCTTATTTTGATTAGCATAATGCTCTCCAGGTCCTGCCCATCAGCAAATAATTGGGTTAAAAACCTGTGGTACATCTACAAAATGAAATATTATGCAGCTGTAAAAAAAAGAAAGAACTCTTACCATCTGCAACAGCATGAATGGACCTGTAAAATATTATTTGAAGGTGGATTTAGGTTAGTTTAAAATATGTATTATTGCCCGGCCGATATTGTTCAGTGGTTGAATGTCAACCTGTGAACCTGGAAGTCACTGGCTCAATTCCTGGTCAGGGCAGATGCCCAGGTTGCAGGCTCAATCCGCAGTCGGGGGCTTGCAGGAGACACCCAATCAATGATTCTCTCTCATCATTGATGTTTCTATCTTTCTCTCCCTCTCCCTTCCTCTCTAAAATCAATAAAAATATTTTTTAAATGTGTATTATAAACTGTAATGCAACCACTAAAAAATTATAAAGAATTATAATCTATACACTAAAAGTGGAGATAAATAGACTCATATAAAATACTTGTTCAACATCAGAGAAGGCATAAAACAGAGGGTGGGGGGAGAGGACCAAAGAGATAAAAAGAGCAAATGTAACAAATAGAAAAGAATTACAAACTAGGTAGATGTAAATCTGATGATAATAATTTCTTCAATTGTGAATAGCCTAAATAGACCAATTAAAAGACAGATTCTGAGAGTGGATAAAAAAAACCAAGACTCTAATACATATGTCTATGAAAAATCTATTTTAAATGTGAAGATTCAGATAGGTAAAAAATTAAGGGATACAGAAATGTATGCCATGTTAACCCTAATCAAAACAATGCTGGAGGAGCAATGTGAATTTTAGAGGAGATTACATGTGTCTAACATCATAACAGATGCTATTCTTTTCATTATCTCATTCATTCCTCATGAAAATCCAATTGGTGGGTAGCATTTACTCTATGTTTGAATATAAAGAGATTGATAAAATGTGGGAAAATGGCATTGCATTGGCTTCCTTTAGCTAAATAAGTTCCATTGAAACATCAAACAGAAAATTGGCATTTGAAACTGCAAACAGTGACTCAACACACCATTATATTTGTTAATTTTGTATTACATTGATTATTGTCATATAAGCCTATTCAAAACTGCACACACTGTTACTGTGCCCAGGTAGGCAAGAGACCCAGGAAGGCATGTGGCCAGCAGAACCTTTCATGCCAGCGTTTTGTCATGTGTGGTGTGTGGCCATCTTGTCTCATAGGTTACTGATGTCATACAGTCTCTGTCACATGTAATCCTGGTGGCAATCTCCACTGTTCCCCAATGTCTCACAGCTTTGCCTCATGGCTTAATATTGGGTTAGGTATGTGCTTAGTACATTTCATCTCCCTGCCAAGTTTGAGTTTGCTCCACTTAATGCAGCTCCTGCCTTGGTGTCCTGCTACCATTTATCATCCATAAGCATCTTACCCTACAGAGCAGGGCTGAAGGGAGTGTGACTTCAGTGTTGCTGGGGCTGGCTGGGATCCAGGGTCTTGTTGCCAATGGACTGCAATTCCACTTAAAAATGCGAAGGGCTGATGGTGTTGCTGGTGAAACTGCCTGAGAAATTCACATGCTGACAAGTCTACATCCGATTATCAATGCCCTGTACGTCAGTATTTCAGGCCACTAACCTCATTCATGGTTATATGACCCTCTGAACCACTAACCTTATAAACTCCACTTACAAAATAGACAACATATTTATTATTTGGGAAATGACATGGTTTCGGATATCTTCACAATAATGAGATAGCGTCTTCTTATTATGAAATGTACATAGCAATTCATGACCTTAAACAAGAAACCAAAATATTAATGCTAAAATATAAATATTATTCTTTAAAAATATTGTCAATCAACTAGAGGACATTAGCAAGTAGATCCCAGATTATAATTTAAAAAGTAAAATAAAAGAAACAAGCAAATAATTTAACCTTGATATTAATGCCACTGGTTTCCTTCACACTTCCTAGCTTTGGGGGTTTGTCTTAAAACTATTGCTTTTATATAACATACTCATATATCGTGAGTATAATATGCCAGGTAATCCTTTAAGCATTTTATAAATATGAAATCATTTGATGCTCTAACAACTGTATGAATTAGGTTATTATCCCCATTTTATTGATTAAGAAACTGAGGTACAAAAAGCTTGAGTAACATTCCAAAAATCACAGTTAGAAAGTGGTGGACCTGAGCGTACTACCAGGCAGAGGTGATGCATAATCTGAGATTACAACCACTTCGGTGTTGTAAAATTTCACTATTACCTCAAGCTATCTCCACTTTTTATGGAAGCATGTCATTCCTCAAACACAGTGGTTCCCAACCTTTTTTAGGCCACGCCCCACTTAAGCATCTCTAAAACCCCATTGTTTCCCCTCCCCCCCGTGACATATAATTCTTATTATTTTAAAAGTGAACTCCTATTCACATGGAGGAAGCCTAAAAGGCCATTAACTTGCTCTAAACAAGCTTCCAAAGAACATGGAATCCATGAGAGAGAAAAATAAAAGAACAAAAGGGCAATTGAAGTACTGAGGAAGAAATCACTAAGAAACTGTTAGAAAAATAAAAAATAATATGAAGTGATATGAAAGAATAGCAAATAAAGTTTCAAAACATATAATAGAGAACTGAAATGCATAAATATGTCACAATATATATTTATATGCTGTATATGAACCATAAGAAATGCAAAAAATTCACTGTTAAAACTCATTCTCAAATTGCCCCCCTTAAAAATCAAATTGCCCCCCTGTGGGGGGTGTGCCCCATGTTGGGAACCACTGCTCTAACAAATCATGATAAGGACATTCTAGATGCTCATTGATTGCAGAGGAACTAGACAAGGAACAAAGGAGTTCAGTTTTTACCCAAAATTAAGAATTAAATGCACAGCGAAGTTTAGTGACTTGCTCACAGAAGCCAAATGAGATTTACAGCATTAACAGGAAAAATCTGATGAGAATTATATTGCCCAGGGTCAAATATGGACCCTTGAGATAAATTTAAACCAACAAGTGTCAAATGAATGAGGCAGCCTGAGGTAGGCAAGACAGCAGGCTGGGGATCACAAGTGAAAAGTTCTAGTCTATCTCGTATCCTGGAACAATTGTTT
This sequence comes from Eptesicus fuscus, assembly GCF_027574615.1. Lineage (NCBI taxonomy): Eukaryota > Metazoa > Chordata > Mammalia > Chiroptera > Vespertilionidae > Eptesicus > Eptesicus fuscus. The sequence continues at coordinate 34,128,386 of NC_072475.1, forward strand.
ATTTTGGGGGAGTCAGAGTATAATCTTATAGTTTCTGCAGTCAGACAAACTGAGTCTCCAATCTGGGTTATTCACTTCTTCCCTGTGAGTCTTGTCTTTGGGGGATCCATGCATAGCTTCTTACTTATTTTCTTCAAAGCAGACATGTTTTCCACTTCTTCTTCTTCTTCTTCTTCTTCTTCTTCTTCTTCTTCTTCTTCTTCTTCTTCTTCTTCTTCTTCTTCTTCTTCTTCTTCTTCTTCTTATTATTATTGACTGACAACATCCAGCTAGACAGAGCAGACCTTACTTAGAAGTGTGTTTATCGAACTTGGCAGCCATGAAATTCTGCATAGCTGTACTAAAGTACTAGCTTTGTAAGTAGCTACTAATCTATGTTCTGGGAACACAAAGCGAATACAGAGACTAGGTTCCTGACTTCAAAAAGCTGGTTTTAGTAGGAAAGATAGATGTTGAAGTGTGCTGAGGTACAGATGGGTCAAGGTTATTAAAGGGTCAAAGAGAAATTAGGGAGCAAAACCAAAACAAATTCTCTCTGGTGACACTTCATGCTTATGGGAAGAGGTTTTAAGCACTGAGTCACACTGTACAGGCATCCTTTCAGTCACCTCTGTTTATGTTTCAAAATTGGGTATTGTTAGGGATATTTTCTCCATACACTAGATTCAGAAGCAAGTGTTCCACCTTCCTGCAAAGCGGGCTGTTGCCTACCAGTGAAACTGAGCTCCTGAAAACATCTCTTGGTATTAGACGCCACAGTGTTGATGGAAGCACTGGTGATGCAATGTCCCTCAAGGCAAATGCTAAGTGACATCCAGCTCCATGGGCAGGTACATTTAGACAGTGCCATCGCACAAAATACTGTCTACTAATAAGCAAAGGTGAGGAAATAGGAAGCCAAACAATTCAGATATTAAATAAGATTGACAGTTAAGGATGAACTTGAATTTGTAGTGTGTTAATTTAGGATAAGTATTTTTTTTAAAGGCTAAACATGTTAATCATGGCATTTTGTAAGTTTTAGCACATTTTGCTTTCTCTGAAGTAAACACATGAAAAGAGTAATTAAGAGCTATAGATGAAGAGTAAGAGAGTGGTTTTGAAGACATTAATTAAGTGGTAATTTAAACAATAATAAAGTACAATTGACAATGTGGTGAAATATTATTGAAGAAGGCTGTTGCAAGGACTGTGGTTTTTATAGTTTGAAGGAGAAGGTGTTGATGTAAAAATAAGGGCAGATATGATGGCTAATATTAATGCCTCCAGTAATGATAAAAATAAATTGAATGAATTTTATGATGCAAATACATTTTCAAATATGGAAAATTATGTTTCTTATTCAAAGAATGTTATGAGGCATGAAGCCTCCTACAGAATATCAACTAAAACAAGGTAATAAGAGAGAATGTGGTAGTTAGCGTGAATATAATATACTTAATTGAATATAATACAATTCTCATTTACAGGTTTAACTCTGTAAATCTCATTTGGCCTCTATGAGCAAGTCATTGAATTTTACTGCCCCACTGAATTGTTAGGTTTTGGTAAAAAATAAAAATATTTTGCAGCAATGTCTAATTGTTCTGTGGCTAGTGGACAGGCCTTTTTACTCAGTGAGATCAGTTGATCCATTGAGATGTCAGCCATTCCATCTTTTGCTTGGTTCTCAATTCATTCACAATATCAACATGTAATTTAACTGTATCCTGTGCTCTTTGTGTGATGTGAAATACCTTTTTGGAAAAAGATTCTCAGCAGTAAGCCACATCTATGGCTTATCCTAAGGATAGCCTTTGCAACATGTAACAATTAGTGATAAAGTGTAGTAAAGTTTTAAACTAATAATACCAAAAATAAAGTTTAATGTCACCTTTTTCATCTCATCTCCAAGTACTATTCAGAATGTCTATGCATGTGCTTTGTCTTATGGATATTTCCTCTAAAATCACCCACTGAATTCATCACTGGTAAAATTAAGGAAACCTCCCACCCCCAACCCCCATTTTTCCTCCCAAAAAACAACAACAACAAAAAAAAACCCCAGCAAACTAAAAACAGCAATTACAAAGAGTTAAAGTCTTTTGATTTGGGAGGGGGGGAGGGGGGAAACACAAACTTACATTCTGGGTCCTACACCTCTTTTGTTTCATTTTCTGATTACCTAAGTGACCTTTCATAAACCCTTCTTAAAGTGGTCCTTTCCCTTTTCTAGGAAGCTTGAGGAATAAGAAAACATATTCCAGCCCCCTCAATCCCTTTCCTCCCAGACCCACAGTAGTCAGTGATGCTTGCTTATTTTGTATTTTGAAATATTACATAATTGCTTCATGTACATACCACTTGAGGAAAAGAATGTGCAACATTTTCCTTTTACATGCTCCACACAACCTACCATAATCTTGAGCATCAAAAATTGCTCTTTGCCTGTACACATTATTATTCACTTAGCTAGCTCCAATTTCAGCTGAAGTTCTTTCACAGAGTATGAGGCTCCCTAGGCATTCAAAACAAGAGAGGCTGTCTTAGAAGCTAGTCATTTAGGAAGCAAGCATCCAGTCCCTGGCACGTCATACTTTTACCTTCAGATCCAGAACATCATTTTTACCTCAAAAAAAAAAAAGTGATTTTATGGAAGGGCTGTTCAATATCCCTAGGTTAATTTTTGTATTTCCAAAGCCTTTTCTTTGGCTCCAAGTGACTCCCCTACCCCCACCTTGCCTTGAGGATGAAGCATTCAAAGGCTTCAGGCAAGAAAGATAAGACACAGTAAGTTATTGAAGCTATTGGCGCTCACTCCTTGCAAAGGACAAAATATATACACCTGAAAAATGAAAACAGCAATAGAGTGATTCCCAAGGCCAACAAACGCAGTCGGGGTTTCTGGCGGTGAGGGTACAAAGGAGAGTGTGTTTGGAATCGTTCGTGTTCACGGTGCCTTTGTAGGCCTGTGACTGCCTGTGCTTAGGAAGATAAGAAACATTGAGAGGTAACAATTTTCTGCTTAAGAATGTGAGAAACTAAAGTAATAAACGTAGGACCTTCATGTTGCAGCAACAGTAGCTGGAAAGTTTGTAGAAGTCGAGCTGCTGATGAGCCCAGAATAGAAATAAGGCCAATCCTCTTTCCTGAAAAATGATCTCTCTGAGGTCAATTTTGGTTAACTCTCACAATTCAAAGGTGGTTTCTTCTCTCTCTTTGACTTTTCATAGCATTTGACATACTATACATGACACTCAGACTGATGCGATTCTTCTGTTCTCTTTCTTTTTGCTTACTCCTTCTCCTTTTCAGGGAAAAGGGGCCGGGGATGAGGAAGGCTAAATGTCCACCATGAATCTACCTCTGATTAGCTCTGTGTGTTGTGAGGGGAGTGCGGGAAAAATAAGTCTGTTACTAGGAGAGGTCAAGAACACCTATTAGAAGAAACTCTGAGCAAGTGATTGCCATCTTTGTACAGGAGAGATGAGTAGTAAAAGCTAGGCAGGGAAATCTGAATGGATTCCAGACTCCACTAGGGGATTGCAGTTGAAGTGAAGGATAAAGGAACCAACACCTACTGAAGCTCAACTTTGTGCTGGCCACCTCATTCATTCATTATAAGTGGAAAAATTGATAAACTACATCAAAATATAAAACTTCTGCTTATTAAAGGACACCGTTGAGAAAATAAATAGGCAATCCACAGAGTGTGAAAAAATATTTTCAAAACATATACGTGAGCCATCATTGTCTCATTTCATTTTTAGAAAACTCCTTCAGGTAGAAATTAAAATTTCCCCTTTCCCAGATGAAAGAACATCAGAAAGCTTTAATTTTTTAACAATGTGAATTTCATCATTAACATTTTATTACACTTATTTTACTATGTATTTACTATGTATTGATGAAAGTTTTACAGATGTCCCCCCTGTCCCCCATTAACCCCTTCTAGCACACCCCTACCTCCCACCCAGTCCTTCACCACCCTATTGTGTGTGTCCATGAATTATGCATATATCCACACAAGACCTTTGTTTGATCACTTCCCACCCACACATCCTCCTATGCCTTCCTTCCCTCTGAGATTACTCAGTCTGTTTCCTGCTCCCATATCTTTGGATCCACTCTGATAATCAGTTTATTTTGTTCATTAGATTCCACATCTGAGTGAGATCATGTGATACTTGTCTTTCTTTAACTGGCTTATTTCACTTAGCATAATACTCTCCAGGTCTTTCATGCTATCTCAGAGGGTAAGAGATCTCTCTTTTTTACTGCTGCATAGTATTCCATGGTATAAATGTACCATAGCTTTTTTATCCACTTGTCTGCTGATGGACACTTGGACTGTTTCCAGATCTTAGCTTTTGTAAATTGTGCTGCTATGAAAATAGGGGTCCATACTTTCTTTCTGATTGGTATTTCTGGTTTCATAGGCTATCATCCTAGAAGTGGGATCACTGGGTCAAATGGGATTTCCATATTTAATTCTTGAAGAAACTCCATACTGCCTTCCATAATGGCTGCACCAGTCTGCATTCCCACCAGCAGCATACTAGGGTTCCCTTTTCTCTACATCCTTACAAGCACTGATCATTTGTTGATTTGTTGATGGTAGCCATTCTGACAGGTATGAGGTGATACCTCATTGTACTTTTAATTTGCATCTCTCTGATGATCAGTTACTTTGATCATTTTTTTCATATATCGCTTGGCCATCTGTATGTCCACTTTGGAGAAGTGTCAATTTAGGTCCTTTGCCCATTTTTTAATTGGATTTTTCTCTTCCTTTTGTTAAGTTGTATGAGTTCCTTATATATTTTGTATAGTAACCCTTTATCAGATGTATCATTGTCAAATATGTTCTCCCATACAGTGGGCTCTCTCTTAATTTTGTTGATGGTTTATTTTGCTGTGCAGAAGATTTTAATTTTCATGTAGTCCCATTTATTTTCTTCTTAGTTTCCTTTGCCCTAGGAGATGAATCTATAAACATATTGCTACAAGAGATGTCTGTTATTTTGCTGCCTAAGGTTTCTCCTAGGATTTTTTTTTAATTTAAATTCTTTATTGTTTAAAGTATTATATAAGTCTCCTTTTTCTCCCCATTGACCTCTCCCAGGCCGCCCCCATGCCCCAGCACATGCCCTCGCCCCCCACCTCCCACCTGGGTCTTTGTACATTGGTTTTGCTCATATGCATGCATACAAGTCCTTTGGTTGATCTCTTACCCCCTCACCCTCTGCCTTCCCTCATAGATTGGGCAGTCTGTTTGATGCTTCTGTGACTCTGTTTCTACTTTGGTTCCTCAGTTTATGTTGTTCACTACATTCTACAAATGAGTGAGATCATGTGATAGTTACCTTTCTCTGACTGGTTTATTTCACTTAGCATAATGCTCCCCAGTTCCATCCACACTGTTGCAAATGGTAAGAATTCCTTCTTTTTTATAGCAACGTAATATTCCATTGTGTAGATGTACCACAGTTTTCTAATCCACTCATCTACTGACGGGCACTTAGGCTGTTTCCAAATCTTAGCTATGGTAAATTGTGCTGCTATGAACTTAGGGGTGCATATATCCTTTCTGATCGCTGCTTCTGTTTTCTTGGGACATGTTCCTAGAAGTGGGATTACTGGACCAAATGGGAGTTCCATTTTTAATTTTTTGAGGAAATGCCATACTGTTCTCCACAGTGGCTGCACCAGTTTGCATTCCCACCAGCAGTGCAAGAGGATTCCTTTTTCTCCGCAGCCTCTTCAGCACTTATCTTTTGTTGATTTGTTGATAGCCATTCTGACAGGTGTGATATGGTACCTCATTGTTTTTTTGATTTGCATCTCTTGGATGATTAGTGGTTTTGAGCATGTTTTCATATGTCTCTTGGCCTTCTCTATGTCTTCTTTTGAAAAGTGTCTATTTAGGTCCTTTGCCCATTTTTTGATTAGATTGTTTATCTTCCTTTGGTTCAGTTGTATGAGTTCCCTATAAATTTTGGAGATTAAACCCTTATCAGAGATAACATTTAAGGTTATTATTGTAGGTACTTATTTATAATTCTGTATGCCTAGGTTTTGCTCTCTCTGTTTTCTTCTCATTATAGCAGTCCCTTTAGCATTTCTTGCAATGCTGGCTTGGAGATGATAAACTCTGTTAGCCTTTTTTTTTGTCTCCTCATTTTGGCTGCCTGTTTAGGTCTTTGACTATTTATTAGGTAGATCTGCTATGCCTCCCAATCTCTAGTGCAGGACAGTGTCAAATGTTGTTTCTGACTAATTAGATCAGGCAAAGATTTAAAGCCACTAGAGACCTGCCTCTGCCCGCAGACTGATTGGATTCAGACAATTGTCCACAGGTGTGGCAAGATGTTTTCTAACAGGGTGGGGCCATCCACTTGGAGGCTTCTGCCTGGAGGCTAATTGTTCCCAGTCTGCCTCAGAAACTCCACAACCTGGGGGAAAGGATTTTTCAATAGAGTGGGTCAACTGTCTTCACCCCAGGCAAAAACCACCTGGATAGCAAAAGTCTACCTGAGAAAGATGACCTCCAAATCTTAAGGAAATGACTCAGCACAGGAAAACTGGGGTGACTGCTTTCCAAGCTCTAACTCCAGAGCCCCCAACCCTGGCTTTTGCTCACTCAGCTCCAGTCCACTCTGCCCTCCCTCTGCCTGAACGAAAGGTGAGTGGCTGCATATGAAATTTCGTTCATTGACCTTTTAAGAAGGTGCCTGCATTTCCAGCCATCTCTCCCTGACAGACAGCAACCCTGCTGCTTTTCATAGCCAGATGTTATGTGAGTGCCTTTCTCAGTTCTGGTGCTCTCTGCTGGGGGTGGCCAGCTTGGGGATTATACCCCAGAGTTCTCAGTGGTAATCCTCCACAGCTGAGATATCTCAACAGAACTTTAGCTGCTGTCTGTGGGAGCACAGCCAGCCCTTTTGCACCTCTACCCTTCCTACCAGTCTCTATGAGGTCTCCACTTTCCGTCCTTGGTTATCAGGGTTCTCTCTAGCCAGTCTTTAGCTGATTATTCAGGTTGTGTTTATTTTGTATTTTAGTTGTAATTACAGTTTGGTCCTGGGAGTGTGTCAGTATAGCATCCACTTACTCCACCACCATTTTTAAACCTCCATTGATTTTCAGAAAGAGTGGAAAGGAGTGAGGGAAGAGAGAGTGAAACATTGATGTAAGAGAGACACATCAATTGGTTGCCTCCTGCATGCACCCTGACTGGGGCCAGGGATTAAATCTGCAACCCAGCTATATGCCCTTGGCTGGGAATCGAACCTGGTACCCTTTAGTGAGCAAGCTGATGATCTAACCATGAGTCACACTGGCCAGGGATCCATGTGTTTTCTTAATGGTATCTTTTTTTAAAAAAATATATTTTATTGATTTTATTACAGAGAGGAAGAGAGAGGGATAGAGAGTTAGAAACATCGATGATAGAGAAACATCGATCAGCTGCCTCTTGCACACCCTCTACTGGGGATGTGCCCACAACCAAGGTACATGCTCTTGACCAGAATCGAACCTGGGACCTTTTAGTCCGAAGGCCGATGCTCTATCCACTGAGCCAAACCGGTTTCGGCTTAATGGTATCTTTTGATGCATTAATATTTTAATTGTAATTTATCAATTTCTTTTAAAATTATTTTTATATGATCTAAGAAATCTTTGTCTAGTTCCAAGTCACATAGATATTCTCCTGTATTTTTATCTAAAATCTTTAGTATTTTAGATTTTACAGATGGGTCAATGTTTAAATTAATTATTGTGCATGATGTGAGGTAGATGTTGTTTATTTTTTAATGTGGATGTTCAATTTTCTAGAACTCTTAGCTGAAAAGACTCTTCTTTTATTGGTTGCTTTGGTTCTTCTCAGCAACTTTCAAACAATTTACCCAAGATTTCAGATCTAGTAGGCCATGAAACAAAATTCCAAACTCACACGTGACTGAAAAAGGCCATTCATGTTCATTCCCCCAAAATCTATGGCTAATTAAAAATAGTACTAATAAAAAGAGCCAAAAATTAATAGTCGCTGTACTAAGTTTTTTAGCATAGATTATTGCATTTAACTTTCAAATCAACTCTATTAAATAAACATCTTATTATGCCCACTTAGAAATGAGGAAACAAACTTAGAGTGATTGAAATAATTTGCCTAAGTCACACAGTTTGTAAGTGACAAATTAAAACTTAACCACAGGTCTGAGTTTTCAAACTGTTCTCTTAACCAGTGTGATATATTGCTCCATAATGGAGATCATATATTTTACCTGGTAAAAAGTGATTTAACATTAGCTTAGAAGTAGGCATAGCTTAGAACCTATAAGATACCTGAGAAAATATATGTTTCTGCCTTGGCCAGGTAGCTCAGTTGGTTAGAACACCCTCCCAATATGCTACAGTTGTGGGTTTGATCCCATGAGTCAGAATCAACCAATAAATGCATAAATAAGTGGACCAACAAATCAATGTTTCTCTCTCTAACCAATAAAAAATATAAATTTCAAAACAATATTTCTTTAAACGGTATCTTGATGTCTTTAATGAGTATGTTTTTACCCTTTCAGTTGTACTGGCAGTATTTGAATAAATCTACTTACTAATGTGATTAGAAATAGTGTAGCAGAGAGTAAATATGGAAAGCCAAGTTTTTTTTCAAAGTTATGCATTATTTTTATTAAAAATAATAGTTCACATATTTTAAAATTCAAACAGAATTGGCTATCTACACCACATATTTTACAATATAGCCAATGTAAAAATCAACACTCAAACTCTTAATCCTTTCTAAATCATTCCAAAGATGTTATACTGTTATATAAAGAACATATCTTATTATAAGTAATCTGATCAGAGTCTCAAACTATATTGACTGTTTCATCATAGTATGTCATTTATCAGAATGCAACTTGTCAATGATGCATAAGTAACAGAGGCTTAAGATTTTCCTAGAACTTTTCAATGTATTTTTACTTATTCTGTAAAACAGTAAACTCTTGCAAAGATGTTTTATAATTACATCACAGCAAGCAATTGTCTTTTGGGACAAAAAAAAAGGTATGCTAAAAGGCAAATACATCTCTATAATTAAATATACACAGCTTACTGACATTTTTCTCAAAACAAAAATGAGGATTCACCTAGTGAAGCATAGACATTCTGCCTCTACCTCTGTTAGCAAATGGGATCAAGGTCTAAAAATCCCTGTGATCTTGAATGTCTTGTTAAGTGTTAGGAGGCTTTTGTTTTTCTTTTAGCCACTAAATTTTTCAGGAAAAATTCACCTGCTTTATATGAAGAACGCACCAGAGGGCCACTTGCAGTATAATGAAATCCAAGTTCGTTTCCTACCTTTTCCCAGTATTTGAACTTTTCAGGAGTAATGTATTCTTCAACCTTGAGACTGCGCTTTGTCGGCTGCATATACTGTCCTAAAGTCAAACAATCCGGCCTCACAGAGTAATTTCATTGTTGCATATACTTGCTCATCATCCTCGCCTAAACCCAACATTATAGACGTTTTAGAAATAACATCAGGCTGAATCTCCTTGGCATGTTTCAGGACACGCAGAGACTGGTCGAAATTGGCCCTGGGATCACGAACTTGACTCTGTAATTCTGGAACTGTTTCTACGTTGTGTGCAAATACATCTAATCCCGACAGAGCGACTTTTTCTATTGCTTTAACATCTCCTTGGAAATCAGGAGTGAGACATTCCACAAGAATTTTTGGATTCCTTTCCTTTAGGTATGCTACAGTCTTTGCCAAGTGCTCAGCTCCTCCATCAGGCATATCATCTCGATCCACAGATGTCAGGACAACGTAATCCAGACCTCACTCTGCAATTGCCTTGGCAGTATTGTAGGGCTCGTTGGCGTCTATTGGAGGTGTTTCTTGCAGTCTTAACGGAACAAAATCTGCAACCTCTTGTACACGTGTCGCCCATCAACATGATCGTGGCTATGGCAGTGGCATATTTTCCACCTCCCCAGCACTCTCCAATATTGGGGCATCGAGCTTCCTCACACACTGTATGGAGATTTAAATTTCGCAAACTATTTTTCAGTTTATTGTAATTTTTCCCCATGGGAACCTTTGTCTTTAGCCATGGAGGTAGTCTTAACCTTTCTCCTTTCTGGCGTTTAAAGTTCCCTTTATATTCATCCCATGTGCTCTTGTCTGCAAGATCACCAGATATAAAATCTTGAAGGTCTGGTCCAGTCTGTAAAAATTCCTTTTTTTTATCTGGCAAGGAACTTACCACTCGGACTCGACTGCATAAATATGTTCCAAATGCTTGGGGTCTCATGGCGCGGACCACTACCCCAAAGCATAGAGATATCTCCCTGTTTTGTTTTCTAGCAGGGTTCCGGGATCTAAATTTCCAGGAAAAAAAACACACACACAAAAAAAAAAAAACAGATCGAGAATCGCCTCTGGATTTATGGACATATTACCCAAACTATCCCTGGAAAGCCAGGTTTTAAAATTATTTTTTCTTGTCAGCTGAAACAAAGAAGTCTTTTCCATCTTTTGAAATAATTTCTATAATATTTTCTATAATAATTCCATTGAGCCAGTTTGGCTTAGTGGATAGAACATCTTCCCCCACACTGAAGGGTCCTGGGTTCCATTCTGGTCAAGGGCACTTACCTCAGTGTATCTCAGTTTCAGGCTCCATCCTGGCTAGGGCCAGGGCCTGTGAGGGAGGCAGCTCTCACATCTGAGTTTCTCTCTCTGTGTCTCTCCCTCTCCCTTCCACTCTTTATAAAGCAAATGGAAAAATAGCCTCAGGTGAGGATTAACAACAACAACAACAAAGAGTTAATCAGATTTGCTTAGTTTCAGGAAACTTGATAAAAGGATATTAGGGTAAAACTATTTTCTTGGGTCATTATACTCTTAGTGTTTTAACAATGACCTAAAGAAAAAGGTGCTATCTCAATATACAGAGATTTATTGCAAACATATTGGTAAGAACTGTTCCTATTCCTTTGCAAGAGCATGTGAAAAATTGAAACTCCGTAGTATATTTTCTTATATATAATTTAGCAGTGACTTGAAATTGCTTTTATATATAAAAAGATGACAATAGTATTTCCTCAAATGGACTCTAATACAAGAGTTTTGTTCTTTAAATAATAATGGAAAATTGAACATTGACGGAATAACATTCATCTCTGCTTTATTAAGAGCAGCGCTACTGCCTCTAATAGAAGCAAACGGACTTTATTCATTGCTTTCCTTTGTGTGTTTATGCCTCTTGCAGCTCTATATCAGTGCATGGTAAATGGGGTTGTGCAGAATTTCTGGGGCGATCTCCTCATGATCTTTAAGGCGCAATCCCCTCAATGTGACATTGACTGGACTCCAGTTACCTCTTGTTTCCGTGTTTGAGGCCACATTACTATGTTCAAACCAACACATACTTTTTTCTGTGCTTACATGGAATTAAAATAATATTCTTTTATTGATTTCAGAGAGGGAGGGAGGGAAAGAGAGAGAGAGAGAGTAATTTTTCCCCATGGGAACCTTTGTCTTTAGCCATGGAGGTAGTCTTAACCTTTCTCCTTTCTGGCGTTTTAAGTTCCCTTTATATTCATCCCATGTGCTCTTGTCTGCAAGATCACCAGATATAAAATCTCGAAGGTCTGGTCCAGTCTGTAAAAATTCCAAAGAGAGAGAGAGAGAGAGAGAGAAACATCAATGATGAGAGAGAATCATTGATTGGCTGCCTCCTGCATGCCCTGCACTGGGGATCCAGTCTGCAACTGCCCTGACCTGGAATTGAACTCCTGGTTCATAGGTCGGCGCTCAACCACTGAGCAATGCAGGCAGGGCAGAATAAAAATAATCTTAATGCAACTTTGTAAGTATCTGTTTTCTATGGATTAAACCTTAGAAAATATAGATTTATACCTCTATTCCATAAGGGAACTCTCCATGCCCATGCTGCCTATTTTATAAAATTGAGGTGAATATAAAACAACAATTGTATAATTACATGTTTGTGAAGTATCAGAGGTTGGATTCCACTGCTAAGCAAGGAATTGCTCTCTCATTCCTTAATTTTATTTATCCAATTTTATTTATCATCCATCCAATAATTTTTACAGGAGCCAATAGTAAATATCTATGAAAATTGTACAGTATATTTCATTTGTTTTGTTTTGATGAATTACAAACAAATATATCTTGAAATTGTTAAGAGAAGTTATTAATGATTAATAGGTGAGATTTCTAGAGTTTTAAATATTTTTATTTTCACAATAAAATTAATATTAAATAAAAGAGATGTCCCCATGTGGTCAAAGATCCTGCCCCCATGTGGACACAAGATGGCCACCACAGATGGCCAGCAGGAGAGGGCAGTTGGGAGGCACCCAGCCTGCAAGGAAGGGCAGTTGAGAAGGACCAGGCCTGCAAGGGAGGGCAGTTGGAGGTGATCAACCCTGCAGGAGAGGGCAGTTAGGAGTGACCAGGCTGGCAGAGGAGGGAAGTTGGGGGAAAACAGGATGGCAGCGGAGTGGTTAGGGGGTGATCAGGCTGGCAGGCAGAAGCGATTAGGGGCAATCAGGAAGGCAGGCAGGCAAGCAGTTGCGAGCCAGCAGTCCTGGATTGTGAGAGGGATGTCCGACTGCCCGTTTAGGCCCAATCCTAAACGGGCAGTCGGACATCCCTCGAGGGGTCCCAGATTGGAGAGGGTACAAGCTGGGCTGAGGGACAACCCCTCTCCATGCACGAATTTTGTGCACCGGGCTTCTAGTTCTATATATAAGTGAGATGTTTTAAGATGGGATTTATAGATTGAGCATTATCCAAATCCATTTATTGAGTGGCTACCATATGAACATACCATTATATTTGCTTGAGAGAACTGCAAAAAAAAAAATTTTTATGACAGTTCTCATCCTTGGGAATTTTACAATATGATCTGAGGGATACGAAAAATGAGTAAATCTTAAACACACACACACACACAAGTACACATAGCAAAGTATTAAGTATAAGGAACAGCAAGGACATGGTATACTACTGGAGTCTAGAAACTTTGTAGATAGTTCTATGTATATCACTATTTTATTTGTATAATTAAATAGTTTTACCCACCCCCAAATATTCTAGATAGTCTAAAATAGATATAATTTACAAGTTATTTCTTTAAGACAAAAATAATTGACAAAATTTATATGCAGGAATTTCTTTTTTCTTTTCTTTTTTTCTTTTTTTTTTTTTTTTTTTTTTTTTTAGGAATAATCAATTTGAAACCAAATAGGGACACTAGGGTTCAAAATGGCTGCTCTGAGGTTTAAACACTTGTGATGGGTGGGCAAAAAGCTATAGTATGAGCTTTCTAGAAGGCAAAAAAAAAAAGAAAATCTGATCAAATTTGTCATTTAGAAGAACTAAATAAAGCATATGTACAAGAAGAAACCCTATCCTTAGTACTCAGAAAGAAGATAAACCTTTTGAATATATTCTCAAGAAGAGAACATGAGAGAGAGTCAACATTCCCAGGGGCATTTCTATAAACACAACAGACATCAGAGGATTATATCTTAAAGTAATCCCTTCAGATGGACTGCTGGTTTAATATTAATTTGATCTGGAGATCAGTTGTGTTGTATAATTTCAGACCAGTTCTTTCAATATCTATATATATAAAAGCCTAAGCAACCGTTATGACAGACTTGTCGACCAGTCGCTATGACATGCACTGACCACCAGGGGGAAGATGCTCAATGCAGGAGCTTCCCCCTGGTGGTCAGTGTGCTCCCACAGCCAACCTCCGGCAGCCGGTCAACCTCCCATGCAGCTAAGACTCCGGGCACCGGAGAATCTGGGTCCAGGAAGACTGTAGGAGGAAAGTGGCCCCAACGCTGATTGAGACAGAGTAGCAGCTCAGAGGAGACAGAAGGGGCAAGGCAATAGCCTAACTGCAAAGATGTAAAGTAAGCACCACTGCCATCTTACCTCTGCCACTGCACCATGCTGCGTTGCTTGCCTTTCTGCCCCCGTCAGCCACTTCTAGCTCGGCCCTGCAACTTTTTGGGCTCCCAACCGCTGATTGGCTAGCACTCTTACAGTGGTGTGCTACCATTGGCCAAAGTCAGCTACCTATCATGCTTGGGGATGGATCCCCAAGAAAATGTGTGGCTGAGGTAGAAGAGATGACCCGTCTGTCTGTTAGCAACTCTGCCCCAGGAAAAGTGAGGTGGCCCGAGCGCGGGCAGTGAAGTAGAGCTGTATTTCCACCTCTGAGCGTAGCTGGTGTTCAGGCTATTTTGGGGCACTCTGTCTGTTGTCTTTGCTTGTCACTACCTCAGCACATTTACACAATTAGATTGGGGCCTGCAGCCAACCTCTTGCAGCCCCCCTCCACCCCACCCCATGCATAAATTCGTGCAGTGGGCCTCTAGTTTTTTTAATAATTCTTTATTATTGAAAGTACTACATATGATCCCCTTTTTCCCCCATTGGTCCCCCTACTGCCCCCCCCCCCCGCCCAGGCCTTTAACACTCTATTGTCTTTGTCCATGGGTTATACATATAGACATACAAGATCTTTGGTTGATTACCCCCCCCTCCCCTTTCAAAGCTTTAATTTCCTTACCTGTACACTGAGAGGATTAGATAGATTACATTGTTTAGAAAAGACATTTTAGCTTAGTGTGGAAAATAGAGAAGAGGTAAAATCACTGGTGTGAATGCTGGCAAAGCAGGTGGAAATACTGAGTTTGGTCATATGTAAATTGACATCCTGGTACAAATTTAAGGAGACAGTTGGAAAGGCAACCAATCAGGGCTGAAATAAAACTTGCAGATTAGTGTCATGTGTCACCAATTAGAGTTATGAGGAAAAACATTTCTTCTGGAGGGACTGTAGAAGAGGCAAGAACCAATTCATAAAGATGGATGTGCCAATCTATAAGTAATGCCAAAATTAAGAGATTAAATAGGAACCAACAAAAGTGATAGAAAAAACAAAGTTCAAGAATTTAAAGAGGATAATGATAAATGATTATTTATGAATCATAATAAAAAGTACTTGAGAATAGGAAACATTAATAATATGATAAAATATAGTTAATGGATATAAATTAAATACATATGAATTTTTATAATATAAGTAACTAGAGGCCTAGTGCACGCAATTGGTACACTCGGGTGGGGGGGGTCCCTCGGCCCAGCCTGCGCCCTCTCTCAGTCTGGGAGCCCTTGGGGGATGTCTGACTGATTCCTTAGGCCTGCTCCCTTAGGAGAGCCCTGACCACCAGGGGGCAGCTCCTGATTGAGCGTCTGCCCCCTGGTGGTCAGTGCACATCATAGCGACTGGTCGTTCCACTGTTTGGTCGATTTGCATATTAGCTTTTTTTTATATAGAATTACAGATGCTAGGTAACAAGATTTTTTTTTAATGCTAGAAAAACAGTTATTGTTCTAAAAATTTTTGGTATTCTATAAAAAGTGGTGAAATAAGTAAAAAGTCAAACAATAAGTTAGACTATCATAAATGTTAAAAGGCAAGCACAGCATTCTGCTCCTTTGCAAAAGGAACAGATCCATGGTGAGATTCATGGAAGCAGATCCATGGTGAGATTCATGAAGCAGAAAAATTCAAAATAATCACCCAGGATTAAAGCAGAGAGGAGGGGACAAGTACTTCAGAATATCTGAAACAGTATGGGCAAAGATTTGGAAGAGAGAAAGTGTGAGATTTTGGGAATAGTTAATAACTGTTAGTCATGTCGAGTACTGAAGTATACATAGACAGTTGTTATTGTTGTATTTAAAAGTTAGATTGAGACCCGAAATGCTGGTATGTGAAAAGTAATATTTAATTTGTTGGATGATAGGAAGCTATTGAAGGTTTATGTGCTAATATGTGGCATGATCAGGGAAGTTCTTCAGGAAGACACATCTGGCAGTAACGATAGAACAAAGTAGAGCAGAATTCTGGGATGGGAGGTCTCAGTGTTATGACAAGGGTATAGGTGGCCTGAACTAGGGAGGTCGCAATGGGAATGGAAGAAAGAATATAAAGAGGGCTAGCGAACTTGGCCAGTGATCCAATGTCATTTGTAACTATTGGAAAATGACAGTGCGGCCCAAGGCTAATCCCTTATCTCCAGTGCCATCTTTCTTACTTAGTAAAAATGGATTATGGTGTTTTGCTTCCACCTGTCTCAGAGATGCTGTCAGAATTGATTACACACATTTCCCCAAAGTAATCTAAAATGCTTTAATTCTTTGGAACTGGACACTATGTAAATAAAATTATTCATTATGTATAAAAGAGGAATACAGAATGATGGATGTGCCGGGCCAACATAAGAGAACTGTTTAAGAATACTGAGAGAAAGAAGCCAGATAATCAATATGGTGTTTAATGTTGAGGGCTAAAGATACCGATAGGAGAATCCTGAATAAAGGGATACAGAGGAGGATACAACGTTTGTTTGGGAGTTAAGACTGATGAAAGAAGGCTGCGCTCTGTTAAATATTTGCAAGAGAAAAAAGTGAGCATTTTAGGTTTACTGTTCAATATTAAGAAATAGGAAGAAAAAAGTTTAAAATAATAACTAGAGGTCGTTTGTAGTGTCTATGAAAAGGGACAGGAAGAGTTATGCAGATAAGTGTACGTTCTGAATTTTATACTAAACATGACCAATACTTCCATGTGCTGCTGCATGACAGAATAGCATTTTATTTCAAAGACCATCACTAGAGTTCTAGAACTCAACTGACTAGAGTGCAAAAGAATGGGCATTATTTTAGGCTACTCAGGTACTGGTATTAGGGAGTTAAACACTTGGAGTGCCCGGGAAAACCATTTTGGGGTTATGTTTTTAGCTGATGCTTCTAGTGATAACCATGGAAATAAAGAGATTCAATTCAGCAAAATTTGTACACTGAAACTTCTACTTTTTTTATTTTTCTTATTCCTAGTATGATTATGGTCCAGATTGAACAAGTATTTTTCACAGATAAAAAGTTTATGATAAACTGATAGAAAATAGTGCATTATTTATCTTAAAAAGTAAGCTAGGCTTTGGATTAAAAAATGAAATTAATTACATTGTGCTTTAGGCCTTCCCGCCCTCGGAACTATGCTGCACCAACCACTTGGACTTATTCTCACCAAGGGTTTCTTTAAAACTTTTTCTTTTCTCAGCTGATAATATCTTTAGATTGAACTCATGAATGTTGAAGAACATTTGAAAATCACAGGAGGGAAGCTATCGTGGTGCAATGGGTACTAGAGCTATTTCTCTGTGGGCAAGAAGTGTCACTTCTGTCTCTTTAGCCAGTTGAGCATGATGACTCCAGCAACAGAGAGAAGAGTGCACTAGGTTAAGAGGTCAGATAATGGGAAAAAAAGCTTTGGCCACAATCAGCAAAGCATTGTCAAGGGGTGCCGTCAACAGTGCTCCTAAGGATGTCAGTATAAATATTTGAAAGTCCAAGGGCATTTCACTGGAGATTAGGACTTGGTGAGTGTGTGAAATCACCAAGTCCATGGTTTGCAAAGAATTTTCTGTGAGATTCTGATGTTCTTTAGACTTCCCTCTTGGCCAAATGCAGGAGGTAAGAGACCAAGCAGGAGGTCTAGTCCCCTACTCCAGTTCTACCACACCAACTCTGATTTACTTGTTTTACGTATCGGAGTTGCAGGAATTATCACCTTAAGAGATAAGATTTTACTTTTAAAAAATGCTAAACGTGAGATTCAAGGAGTCAGAGTGGGTCACCTAAGTCCCCATGGGTCTCCCATTCCAGGGTGTCTCCCACAATGCCATCATGCTCATTTGTGAAGAGTCCCAGGTGGGCTCTCTTAGCCCAAGTTGAAGAGACAGGCTCAGTGAAGATTTGGTGTATCACCCCTGATATGTTGCCAAGCCCCACGTTTCACTGATGAGGCCGTTCCAATTTCACCTCTGTGTGCTGGCAGCTGCCACACACACCAAGGAGGGCTCCCATTTGCTTTTTTTGTGAATTGGCATTTGCTGTAGCAGGTTTCTTGCAATCTGCTGTGAGGCAGACTTCTTAGTATCAATTTGGAATGGCTCTGACTTTCTCTTACCCTTATGTATGTCAATCAACTCTACATGGACGCTTGGAGGATGCTTCAGGGACGTGAATGAGATTGAAAAGCTTATAAACCAGGGCATCTCACAAAAACTAAGGGAAAGGGGTAATTATGCGACTCAGGGGCATGGGGAGAACTAATGGGATCAAACGAATAAAAGGAGGTGTTTCTTGAGAGCAAGGGACATTAGCTTGTGTGAAAGCCCAAAAAAGACTGTGGAATTAGACTTTGTGTCATTAATATATTTACCCCACCCAACCAGGAGTGACAAATATATCACTGGCACATAGACAAGCCTCACATGCTTTTGCTCTGTCTAATTTTCTGTTTGTCTGAGGAAAGACGCAGTGCAATACTATTAAAAAGAGATGTAGATTTATGCGTTGGACAGTGATAGCTCTAGACATGTGTGTTGTTTGATTTTCCAGTGCCCATAAAGGCCCCCTACCTCTCTGTGGAGAAATTTAGTTATTCATGTAACATAGTCTGTTTTCCCACTTAGCTCAAGGCTCACACACTCCAAGCAATTATTCAGTAAGATGTTCATTTCTCCTTTTACTTGCAGCCTCACACTCACTTTGAGGTGTCCCTGGACTTTCTCCTCTATGAACCAGTTTATGAAGGTGCCAGGTGGGAAGTGACAGATGAGATTGTCATTGCAATCTGGGGCAAAGGTAGGACATGTGTTAGGTAGGGACCAAATTACTCGGTGCATCAATCTGTAAAGACATATGTGTTTGAGACATACTCTGACATGATTCTGGGTTGATAGCATGTTCTACTTTTCTGCTTTCCTCAAAAGAATATTATTATTATTTTTTTCTTCTGGAGGCTTTATTAAAGAGTTAAGAGAATTGATGAATTTTTTTTTTAATTTAGCAAGGGATGTAACTTGAAATGAATAACTTATCATAAATAAGCACCAACGCTTAAAAAAGCCAGGAGGCAAAGTTTATTGGGACCCGTGAACATATTAGCTTAAACACATTTTAACAAATTGCCGTATTTCTTATTATAGCATATATTTCAATGCATTAAGTAGGGTGGTACTGTATTCATTCTGGTTGAAGGACCTGGAGAATATTTCACTGAAGAAGCAACGTTTGAACTAGCTTTGGGAAGAAGAGGATGTTGGCTGGCTTAGGAAGGAGCAACACAGGCTTCCGGTTTGAGATGGCAGTGGACAAAGATCCTGAACTCACCTCCTCCCATGAACACGTTGAATTTACATCTGCAAACAGAGCAATTCCCTTGTAGAGGGCGTGTAGGAGGTGGGTGATCATAGATTCTCTCTCATCATTGATGTTTCTCTCTCTCCCTCTCCCTCTCCCTTCCTCTCTGAAATCAATTTTTTTTTTCTTTTTAAGAAAGAAACTGACTTGTCTTATGTGACTAGAATGATAGGCATCTGGAGGACAAAGGTGGAGAGAAATCTGAAAAGCAGGGCATTTGTGAAATCATGAAAGATTTGGGGCATTTTGGAAAGATTCACTCATGTGTTCAGTTCAGCACTCCTAAGCAACAACTGAACGTCATGTACTACCTTCTGTCTTGCCCCTAAAACATAATCCTCACCCTCAAACAGCTAGTGGAGAGGCCGGGCACGCAACAATGGAACCTGTCTTCAGATTTTAAGAATAAAATGGTTTAACATATATAAAACAGGTAAAACAATGGTTGACACATTGGGAGCACCCTGTAAATGTTCGCAATAATCCCTTCCATACTTGATTTTCCCCCCTTAATCTTATCAATAAAGTCAGAACATTCTTAATGTCAGGTATGAGTAGCCAATAAAACAGGACATTGAATTTGTTTTGTTTGTCTCTTTTAGCAGTAGTTTGCAGCCCATCTATCTGTCTGAACAGGATCTAAGTATAAATTGTGTTTTCAATAAGTGCTAAGATGTATTGAGAGCAGATTATATCAAGCAGTGTGCTCCAGTTTTACATGCATTACCTCTAGTATTTAATCCTCACAACTCTATGAGGCAGATACCATTATTATCCTTTTTTAAAGATGAGAAAGCTAAGGCTTAAAGGGATTAAGTAATTTGCCTAAGGAAATTTGAGCACAGCTCTATCCCCAGAAATCAAGCTCTTAACCATATCTTACAGCCTATCTAACCAGAAATACATTTTAGATATTTTGCAGTGTTGTAGTAACTGTATTGGGTGATTCCTCATGTCTCCATTTCTCCCATACTTTATGCTTCATTCTTTCAAATGTGTTTTCTTAATAATGACAGTATAGCTTATTTTTCTTTTTTTGAAATCAGGTTCTTGGGGTTCTGAAAGCAGTTTATACTGAAAACAAAGATAGACTGGAAAAATTGTTTTAATAATTTTCATCTTGGAAAATAATTACTTTTTTCTTTTTATTGAATTATATGTAATATAAAATTATCATTCACCTGTTTGAATAAACAGTCTGATGTTTTTCTTTTTACTAACTCAGTGTTATAATTTTCTTAAAAGTGGTAAATGTAACATCTTTTATTGGACCGGGTTTTACTATCAGCACAGAGAAGAATTCAAAGTTCTCACCACATAATTCTTGAAGACCATTTTTATTTTTTTTAAATATGTTTTTATTGATTTCAGAGAGGAAGGGAGAGGGAGAGAGAGATAGAAACATCAATGATGGGAGAGAATCATTGATTGGCTGCTTACTGCATGGCCCCCACTGGGAATCAAGCCCACAACCCGGGCATGTGCCCTTGACTGGAATCA
The DNA here is from genome assembly GCF_027574615.1 of Eptesicus fuscus. Taxonomy (NCBI): domain Eukaryota; kingdom Metazoa; phylum Chordata; class Mammalia; order Chiroptera; family Vespertilionidae; genus Eptesicus; species Eptesicus fuscus. The sequence continues at coordinate 34,149,207 of NC_072475.1, forward strand.
AACCCTGGACCCTTCAGTCCATAGGCTGACACTCTATCCACTGAGCCAAACTGGCTAGGGCTTGAAAACATTTTTTATAGTCACTCCTCACAGAGAGAATGGTCATTTGTTTTTATTTTCCTGTAATAAAGCATTTAATTAAACATTACATTTCCGTATGTCATTTGCAAAAAAGCTCAAATGTTGTATTTCAGACTTAAGAAAACCATTCTCCTTTCAGGCAATTTTAATAAATTGAGAAGCTTTGTCATTATTTATTATGATAAACATGAACTTGATCAAATTAATAATAAAGGACTTCTAATTTATTTTTTGATTCTTTCATTGCCTTGGGGAATACAGTTTTTTAAATAATGTGACTTTTAAGTTACATATATACTTTTTTTACATTTTTCTATATTAGGATTAATTACTTGCTGACTGACATTTTGAGTTGGGTCCTATTTTCCTCTCACCTAATTACATCCAATCATTTTGTTATCCTTCTGTAATTTTATGACAACCCTACTACAAGTATTGTGACTGTAGATTGATGTGCCACAGCTTCGTATATTCTTGTAATTTAGGGCCTATTAGTGGCAGACTGGGAGAAAAAAAAAAAACAAGAACTTAATTGGTTTCAAATTGGCTGTAAATTGTAATTAGAGGAGAAGAGAAATAAGTCATAATTTAGGTGTTTTGTATCACAACAAAATTTAGAGGCATTGATCTGTCAGGGCACTGTTTTTTGTGGGGGAAGGGGACAATTCTGGGTAATTAGACATTATGCTGCAATGCTTAGCAGAAACAGAAATCAGCACCTGTGGACTTGCTGATAAGCTTTAATTTGGCAGCAGGACTCTTTGGCATCCCATAGCCCTAGGTCTGTGGGTTTGAAAGTATAATTACATATATATTAGAGGGGCCCGGTGCACTAAATTTGTGCACTCGGGGGGGTGGCGGTCCCTCAGCCTAGATTGTGAGAGGGTGCAGGCCAGGCCGAGGGACCCCACTGGTGCAGGATTGGGCCAGGGAGGGATGTGGGAGGTTGGCCAGCTGGATAGGGACTGCAGGAGGGCTCCAGGACGTGTCTGGCCCATCTTGCTCAGTTCTGATCAGCCAGACCCCAGCAGCAAGCTAACCTACCGGTCAGATATATATAAGCCTAATATGCTAAGTGTCCGGTCGTCCAGTTGGCCATTCAACCAATCAAAGTGTAATATGCTAATGATATGCTAAGGCCACTCAACCGCTCACTATGATGTGCACTGACCACCTGGGGGCAGATGCTCTGACCAGTAGGTTAGCTTGCTGCTGGGGTCCAGCTGATTTGGACTGAGCATGATGGGCTGAACACACCCTGGAGCCTTCCCACAGTCCTTCCCTGGCTGGCCAACCTCCCGAGTCCCTCCCCAGCCTCAATCGTGCACCAGTGGCCTGGCCTGAGCCCTTTTGCAGTCCGGGCTGAGAGACCCTACAAGTGCATAAATTTCATTCACTGGGCCTCTAATACACACACACACACACACACACACACACACACACACACACACACACACAGTGGCCTGGTGCACGAATTTGTGCACATTGAAAGGAAAGTAATTTGAAGAAATATTTTAATATTGCTATTTGCCCTTTCTCCCTCAATGCTTGGGAGCCAGGTGGCAGCCCCACCTTCCACTGCTTCAGCTTACCGCTGTCTGCAGGGCGATCGGCGGGGCGATCAGGCCTCCACTCACATCTGTCTTGGCCTGGTGCTGCCCGCTCACCTGCTCCACCATCCCTCTGCAGTCCCACTCTCATCAGGGCCCATCGGGGCCAGCAGCACCTCCACTGCCTCCCGCTGCCAGTGCCACGTCGCCGACACCCACCATGTTCTGCACCGCCTCCTGGTGGTCAGCATACGTCATACCGAGTGGTTGAACTCCCAGTTGAACTCCCAGTAGAGGGGACAATTTGCATATTAGGTTTTTATTATATAGGATATACATACTAGAGGCCAGGTGCACAAATTTGTGCACAGGTGGGGTCCCTCGGCCTGCCCAATGATCAGGGCTGATTGGGACTGGTGGACCAGGTGGAAGGACCACAAGAGGTTGTCCGGCCATGGGAAGTTGGCTGTGGGATCATACTGACCACCAGGGGGCAGCTCCTGCACTAAGTATCTGCCCCCTGTGTGGTCAGTGCGCATCACAGTGACCAGTCAAGCAGTCGTTCGGTCGCTTAGGCTTTTAGATAGATGATAGATAGATAGATAGATAGATAGATAGATAGATAGATAGATAGACAGACTAGAGGTTCGGTGCATGAAATTTGTGCTCTGGAGGGGGGAAGTCCCTCAGCCTGACCTGTGCCCTCTCACTGTTCAGGAGCCCTCGGGGGATGTCTGAATGCAGCTTAGGCAGGGAGCAGGCCTAAGCTGGCAGTTGGATATCCCTCTCGCAGTCCAGGACCCCTCGGTCCTTACCACCCACCTGCTCACTGTTCCTTACCACTCAGCTTGCTGCTCCTTAGCACGGCCGTGGAGGCGGGAGAGGCTCCCACCTCTACTGCTGCGCTCGCCAGCCAAGAGACTGGCTTCTGGCTAAGCGGTGCTCCCCCTGTGGGAGTGCACTTACCAACAGGGGGCAGATCCTGCATTGAGCATCTGCCCCCTTGTGGTCAATGCACATCAGCAACTGGTGATTCTGGTCGTTCCGCCGTAATGGTTGCTTAGGCTTTTATTATATAGATAGCCTTCCACCAAGACACAAGGCATAGAAATGAGTTGCTTGGCAAGCGGATTTGAAGAATCACCCTCCATAAAGTTGTCTAATCAATATATATTATTGTTGCCACCAGAAGCCATCTCTGGCTGAAAGTAGCATTGATCCTACAATGGTCATGGTGTGGATTTGGCTGCCACATCTATCAACTATTGCTTTCCAGAGTTCATTCTGCTCATCTGACTTGCTAGGTGGGATCCTTTTTACCCCCTCAGTTCTCCATTAGCATCTCCCCCAAAGCTCAATCAAAAAGGATGACTTTCCCTTATGGAGAGGAAGTCATCTGCAATCAAGGGAACTGACGCTGCTAAATTCCCTGGTTATAATGACACAACTAGTTCTGCTTGGTGGGGGATGGAAGGGTAAATAATTTCCTTTAATTTGCTATATCCATCTTTCTATTTCTCTCTCAATAAAATGAAATAGTCTTAGATATTGAAGAGATGTCCTAGATATTGTGGAGTCAGATATAGAAGGAAGAGTAAAAGATTCAGATTGGCATTCTCCCTGGGCATTGGTGGTGATTTTGAGGGAGTTACAGCTAAGATGATTTCTTTGCCTTTCCAGTTAAGTGACTGTGGAATGCAGTAATAATACAGATGGCAAGTGGTAACAAGGCAGGTAAGAATATATGTACCAGTATTTTTTATGCCTCCTTTATCAAGTGAATGAGTTCAGAGCTTTTTATATCATTATTCATGAATAAGCAATCTGTACATGGGGAATAAGCCAGAGAGGCAGGTTTTATTTTCACATTTGACTTTTTAGAATTATGAAAACTTAACTTCTTTAACTCCATATGCTTGTACATCGTTTTGACACATTCTGTAATGAAATTTTATGGCAAAGTAAAGCATTTTTTACTGGAGAGTACCTGTTTCAGTTAAATTAGATAAAAGCGCATGAATTGGACCCAGTTCCCATGCCATTGCAAATGAATCTCATTTTTACAGATTTGGGAAAAGAGCATTCGGAGTGCCATGTTGCAGCACTAAATAGAGAGATTTTATGTATTTCATCTTGCTTCTTTCTTGCCATTTCCCAGGGATCATCAAAATGCCTGAAACACAATTGGTAGGTGTATATTTGTTGAAGAATTCATAAATAAATAAATGAAAATGAATCAAAAACTACTTGAGGGCCCAGCCAGTGTGACTCAGTGGTTGAGTGTCAACCTATGAACCAGGAGATCACAGTTTGATTCCAGTCAAGGACACATGCCTGGATTGTGGGCTCGATCCCCAGTAGGTGTCATGCAGGAAGCAGCCGATCAATGATTCTCTCTCATAGTTGATGCTTCTGTCTCTCCCTCTCCCTTCCTCTCTGAAATCAATTTAAAAAAATTAAAAAATATATATATAACTGGAGGAATTTGCATTATAAATCACTTTCATATATTTTAAATATTAATAAAAATATTAATATATCCTTTAATTTCACCTGCCTTGTCTCTGCCAACACATGGAAGGATGGTTTAGAATTAGTCATGTGCTTTATATGATTACTTTGAAAATATTGTATTTCTTACAATATTTTTTATATTTTTAAAGCAGGAAATTTTAAAGCAGAAATATATAAAGTAATAATTTTTCTGATACCTCCTTATCTAAAGATAAGTTATATTGCCAAAGGTTACACATGTCCTTATGCAAGATATTGAAAACTTCTAAAGCAAATGCCACGTCTTTTACCTTCAACCCTGTGGGTTTGGGGATGAAATGTGAGTAATCTGATCTACAAATATATTCACAAATGTGTATAACATCTGTATGTACAGAGAGTATGAACAGCTTCCTGTTGCTCTTTAATACTTTTCTGAGCTTCCATGATGTGCCTGGTGCTAATTGGGCACCTCCATTATTTTCCATCTGTGCCCACTGTCAAAGCTGCCAGCCATTGTACTGCTTGGACCCCAGAGCCTATGGCTGAGAGCCTGACAGGGTATATGGTTCAATCCAGTATTTCTTCCTGGGCAACTTAGCTATAGTAAAGGGATCAGATCACTGTCCCCAGCATTGATTTAGGCTATGAAATAGAGCCAAGGGTTATCACGGTCTAAAGGCACATTTGCATGGGAAGGATGGTATATTAGAATTCCATATAACAGTATTCTCAGTGCCAATGAGATGGAATTGCTTAAGAGTGGAACTACTATAAATGAAAGGAATGGGTGGCGGGGGGACTTACATAATCAAATTGGTGGGCATGATATAAAATGTTTACTCTTTGTCAAATAGTGTATTAAACTAAATGAAATTAACCTCTCTGAAAAAATCTTGAGAAAACCATACCTCCTCTTTAAGCTAATTAAGCATTTATTACAGTTATTAAGACTCTTCTTGGTGAAAATGAACATCCATGACTTCTTTAAATATTAGAATCAAGGCATGTACCATCACCACCTAATGCGAATCCTTAAGGGCAAACTCTGTGCAAGAAGCTCTACATGGATTATTATTTTTAATTTTAAAAACAATATTTCTTTTTAAAGAGAAGAAGGAAGAGGAGAGAGAAAAACATTGATGTGAGAGAGAAATATTGATTGGCTGCCTCCTGCATACCCCCTACCAGGGATGGATCCAACAACCTGGGCATGCGCCTTGACCAGGAATTGAACTGGCAACTCTTCAGTGCACAGGGTGAAGCCCAACAGATTGAGCCACACCAGCCAAGGCATTATTTCTAATTAAAAAAAAATAACTCCATAAGTTGATGCTATTACAAATTGATGGGAAAGAACTGAGGCACGGAGAAGGTAAGTAACTTTGCTGAATAAACATAGCATGCAAGTGTCTGAGCTGGACACTGGAACCTGGCTGTGCTGTGGTAACATAACTCACATTCTTATTCCACTGTACACACTGCATCCAAGGGCCAAAGGCCCTCATGGATTCATAACTAATATCTGTAGCTTCTGAATTCTGACTTTTGTCATCCTTAAAACTGCTGGTGAATTGGAGTGGAGGCATCTATAAAAATTACTTAGTTTTTCTGAGGGCATTGAGAGTGGTCATCATGGAGCCACAACTGTTGAACTGGAGGTCTTCGATTCAGAGACATTTTTATATTTCATCTGTGTTTGCACATGCTACTCAGTATACATTCTATAATAAAAACTAGAGGCCCAGTGCATGATTGAATCATGCACGTGTAGGGTCCCCTACATGCTTTCGCTTTTCGCGGTGGAGCTGGGTGCCTGTCCACTGGTGCCGGAGCAGACAAGCACCCAGCTCCCCCACTTTTGATGGCCCGCGGCCGCTGAGCGGGGCTACCCTGCTGTTGAGAGGCCCCTGAGGGGGGCTGCCGCGGACACCTGGCTACCCTGCCGTTAAGAGGCGCAGCTGGGTATCCTCGGCAGGCCCCCTGGCAGCGGATCCGTGCCTCTCAATGGCCGGATAGGCCACCCCGAGTCCCACCCCCCAGCCTCCCGCCGCCCAATCGTGGGCGTAGCGGAGTGATGGTAATTTACATGTTACTCTATTATTAGATAGGATTTGGGTTGGGGTTGAAGATGATAGGGAGAGCAGTGAAATGTCAATATTTTGTTTCCCCTATTCCAAATAAACCTGAACAGACTGCTCCATCTCATATGTTAGCAGATCATACAGCCTCCACCATGCATATCTTGGACTTTATGAGTTGTGAAAAACAGAGGAAGGGGAAGCAGAGGTAGGGCAGGAAAAGAGAAAATGGGACCCAACCCAAAACTGCAAAAAGAGCCAGACATGGGTTCTCTTTTATTCTTCTTGAGCAATAAGCTTTAAAGCAAGTGGAACAAAACTTTTCTTTGGAGCTCTTTCCCGTTACTCTCTCCCTCTCCAAGCAAATATTCATTTTTCTTGAAGGAGATTTCCGATCAGAATTAAACTCTCCCTTCCTCTTTCTAGCCACATACCAACCTGTCCTACAGTTCAACTTACTTACTCTTATAACTTCAAGATTCCTCCACTTATGGTCAATAATCATGTGAAGAGCCAAGCTGTAATTTTGTGCTTTTCACATTCTTAACTTATTTTACAATGGGATTTTAATGTGTTTTTAGCTGGCTCAAGCTGATAAGGAAAACTATATGAGTGCTGGCTTCTTGAGGTTACATCAATGTTGTGAATTATGTAATGAAACCTGTCTGCATTCCCATTCTAATGCTATTATCCTTCCAGCACTGAGCTAGAACACCGAAGGGGCCATTTAGGATCCCTCAGCCATTTTTAGCTTGAGAAATCAGATTCTTTTCCACTTAAAAAAAATGTTTGTTGAGTGTATTCAACTTACCATATTGTCAATATTTTGTATTATCAGCCCTTGGGAGACATACTGAAGCCTGAGGTTTGATTTCTCCATAAGGTTATTCTGCCTTTTAAATGAGATCTCGATATCTATTCTAATGGTGTTTCAAAAGTTTTCACTTGGGATCTTCTGTGACCTTGGTGTTGTGCGCCATTTGTGCATCTTTAAAAGGTTGTAATGAAGTTCTGCCGCACGCAGATTATAAAAGGTCAAGCAGAAAGTTGGGAGCCAATGAGGTTGGGAAGAAAAATTGCACTTGCTGCAGAAGTTGAGGGATTCATTATATTGATGCTATGGGGTTTTCAGCAGAGTAATAACTGGGTTAGCAATAGAATGTAAATCTTCTCAGCCACTTAGTCTGAATCTGCTTCTTCTTGATTTGTGGGGATATATTTTTAACAGAGTACAAGGAAAGTCATTACACTCAGAGGAAAGCCAGTGGAACTGGTAAATGCACTGGGGATGGGCCAGCCAAAAAGAAGAGCAGAACTAGAGGAATAGAGTATCAGCAGCATTGTCAATCCATCTATAGTAATCTATAATAATAAAAGCATAATATACTAATTAGACTGAATGTCCTTCTGGACATCCTTCTGGAAGAAGCCGGGGGCTGCGAGGGAAACCCAGGTCCTGGGTGCCAGAGGGAAGCCGGTGCTGGCAGCCAGGGGAAGGAAGACCTACTCTTGCACGAATTTCGTGCATCTGGCCTCTAGTATGAGATAATAGTCTCAGAAGAACTTTGCATAAGTGATTCCTTTAATTCTTAAAGGACATAATTGTCTTTAACTTTGTTTAGAGGTAAAAGGATAGCTAATTAAAATCTTTATAATAGCTATCACAGTATTAATTAAAAGGATTTGAGATAAAAATAACATCAAAATAGCTTCAAATCAATTTATTTAGTAAGGACCAGCAAGATAAGCAAATGAGGTTTGGGATACTCCAAAAGGGGATGAAACTCAAAAGTTACTAGTTCTTCACTGAATATTCTTTGGATGCATTTTCCTAAAATGGAATTTTACAGATTATGTGCAGAAGTGTACCAGTTGATTGCACATCTTACCAGCTTACATTTGGGGTGAAAGAATGTCTTATTTAAACAATCCCCAAGCCATCTGTCGACTTAAGTCAACTCTGAGTTCTAGTTGGAAGTAATTGAAGCCTAGATTCTCAATAGAATTAATTCAATGTGTTTCTTAGGTGTTTATGTGAGAGAGGGATGGAGTAAGAAAGCTTTTTTATAAGAGAAATAAGGAATAATAATATATGTTTTTATAATATTAAGACTAATGTTAGGAGTTTGAACTTCATTCAGACCCACTGATCTAAACTGAGTAATTAAATTTTTTAGAAAAATAAAAATGACTTTTTACAAAGCTTTTGAAATTTGGGAGTGAGGGACAAGGGAAAATTACTGGACATTTTATTCAAAAGCTTGCTTAATAATTATCAAGTGTTAAGGTATCAAGGCCTATACTCTAAAATAGAAGAAATTCCTATAGTTCTATTTTCATATGTGGCACTTTATTTTATATAGAAATTGTGTGTTTTTTCCTTATTAAACGCCTGTTAAAGGACCTCCTTAGGCCAAGTGGAGTTTGAGTATCTCTTACTGCTGTTCACATATAACAACCCTAACATTTCTTAAAGCTTTGTTTTTAAAAATTCTAATTCACTAATTATCAATAAAGAAGACAATATACTTTAGTGGCTTAAGTATTTCTTGAAAGGAAAACAATAATTATATGAGCTTAAATGTTCTATCATGGTCCTTCAAAACTAGATTGATCTCTATATGTCATATGTATCACTTATTCATATAGTCTCAGTGTTCAGAGAAGAAAACTATTTTTCTATCTGAAATTTTTTCTCCAAAATATAAGTATCATTATAATCACTGCCTTTGTGATAACTGAAACTAATCACTTATTAATATGTTATTTTTTATCATTTTAAAAACCACCTTTCTTTTTTTTAATATATTTTTATTTATTTCTGAGAGGAAGGGAGATGGAGAGGGAGATAGAAACATCAATGATGAGAGAGAATCATTGATCGGCTGCCTCCTGCATGCCCCACAATGAGGGTTGAGTCCACAACCCAGGCATATGCCCTGACCTAGAATTGAACTGTGACCTCCTGGTTCTTAGGTTGATGTTCAACCACTGAGCTACACCAGCCAGGTAAAAACTACCTTTCTATTAAAATGATGTATACAACACTCAAAACACTCTGACTGCCCGGGCCTGAGTGGCTCAGTGGTTGAGCGTCGGCCTATGAACCAGGAGGTCCCTGCTCAATTCCAGGTCAGGGCACATGCCAGGGTTGCCCAGGGTGTGGGCTTGATCCCAAATGTGGGGCAGTAAAGGAGGCAGCAGATTGATTATTCTTTCTCATCATTGATGTTTCTATGTTTCTCTCCCTCTCCATTCCTCTCTGGAATCATTAGGAATATATTTAAAAAATCCCTCTGACTTACTTAATTTAATGATGATTTACATTTTATAATTATGTACTAGAGGCCTGGTGCACAAAATTCGTGCACGGGGTGGGGGGTGTCCCTCAGCCCAGCCTGCACCCTTTCCAATCTGGGACCCCTCAAGGGATGTCTGAACGGGCAGTCGGACAGCCCTCTCACAATCTAGGAATGCTGGCTCCCAACTGATCGTCTGCCTGCCTGCCTGATTGCCCCTAACTGCTTCTGCCTGCCAGCCTGATCACCCCCTAACCATTCCCCTGCCAGCCTGATTAATGCCTAACTGCTCCCCTGCCAGCCTGTTTGCCCCTAACTGTCTTCCCCTGCAGGCCTGCTCACCCCTAACTGCCCTCCCCTGCAGGCTTCATCGCCCCCAACTGCCCTCCCTTGCAGGCCTGGTCCCTCCTAACTGCCCTCCCCTGCTAGCCATCTTGTGGTGGCCATCTTGTGTCCACATGGGGGCAGAATCTTTGACCACATGGGGCAGCCATCTTGTGTGTTGGAGTGATGGTCAATCTGCATATTACTCTTATTAGATAGGATAGAGGCCTGGTGCATGGGTGGGGGCCAGCTGGTTTGCCCTGAAGGGTGCCCTGGATCAGGGTGGGGGTTCCCTTGGGGCGTGGGGTGGCCTGGGAGAGGGTTCTGTGGTGGTTTGCAGGCCAGCCATGCCCTCCGGCAACCCAAACGGAGGCCCTGGGATCTGGAATTTATTTATCTTCTACAATTGAAACCTTGTAGCCTGGAGCAGAGCCAAGCCTCCTGCTCGCTCCATGGCAGCAGCCATTTCTGTTGGGATTTATTTATCTTCTACAATTGAAACCTTGTAGCCTGGAGCAGAGCCAAGCCTCCTGCTTGCTCCATGGTGGCAGCCATTTCTGTTGGGATTTATTTATCTTCTATAATTGAAACTTTGTAGCCTTAAGCGGAGGCCAAGACAGGCCAGGGCTGCAGAAGCTTGGCTTCCTCCATCGCCGGAGGCAACCCTAGCCTCCTGCTCTCTCCAGCTCTGTGGCTGCTGCCATTTCTGTTGGGATTTATTTATCTTCTATCATTGAAACTTTGTAGCCTTGAGTGAAGGCCTGGGACCGCCAGAGTGTGTGGAAAGCTTGGCTTCCTCCATCACTGGGGAAACCCAAGCCTCTCTCCTGCTTGCTCAGTGGCCGCAGCCATCTTGGTTGGGGTTAATTTGCATACTTGCTCCTGATTGGCTGGTGGGTGTGGCTTGTGGGTGTAGCGTAGTGATTGTTAATTTGCATATTACTCTTTTATTAGATAGGATAATAAATATTACATTTATTATGTTCTCTATTAAGTATGACATTATATTAAAACTGATAATAGCAACCAATCTTTGACTTGGCAATGGTACCTATTTCATTCATTCATTCATTCACCAAACAGTTCCTTAGCAATTGCTCTATACCAGGCTATAAAAAATTTCCTCTGAGACAAGTGCCTATTGTCTAGCAGAGAACCAGATACTAGTATATAGGAAAATAATTGCTATTCATCATGGTAATATATATAATGGAAATGTATAAGTATTATATATAGCAAGTAGAGTAGTTATCAAAGTGGTACTTTGGTATATACAAGAAAACAGGGTGATTGTAGGGAATGAGATAATTTAAGGGTAGAGCTTTCAAAAAGCACTCAGTGCTATTAGAGTTAATTGTTCACAATCTACCAAGTATTTATTGAAGTTCTTATATGTCCCCCACTGTATGAGACTGTTCAAGTGTAAAAATAAAGAAGGTAAGCTTCTTGTCTTCAAAGAAATGACTGCCAAGAGAAGGAGACTGTGGCAGAGTAGAGGAAATAAAATCATTATCATCCAGCATGATAAAGGCTTCAACAAAATGATGCATGATGCTTGTGGCAACCTGGAGAGGAGGAACTAATTAGCTTCCTAAGTGGATTGGGAAGACTTTACTAAAGGGAGAAAGTGGAGGAAGAAGAAACAGTAGCATAGGCAGGTGAATTGACACTTGCTGGGCAAACAAAGTCGATCCAAGGAGTGAGAGCAAAATACATATACCATTTTATGGCCTGAAAAGCATGGAAAGGGAGTCTGATGTTTGGGATGAATTTCAGGGAGATGTCTCGAGATAAGAGATAGGTAAGGTGGATAATGCCATGAAATTTATTAACCTCTGAGTATGCAAACTCTTCTGAAGGGCATATATCTTCCATTTTAGTTTATAATGTTGCAGATGTAAAATGGCATGGCAAAGTAAAAAAAGAATTTAATATATCAGTCTCTCTCTAAGATAGGACAAAATGTAATAGATATAGAAGAACTAAATAACATAATAAATAAGATACATATTACAAATATATATTGACATTTGCATCATGATAATAAAGCATATACATTCTTCTCGGGTACATTTGGAACATTAATAGAAATTGAACAATTATGAGGTTACAAAAAAAATCTTATATAAAGTTTTAGTATTACCAAAATTTTCTTATTAAAACACAACAAAACTAGAAATTAATTAAAAGTCTTTCCTACCTGGAAATACTATAATTCTATATCAAACAACCCTGGAGAAAAGAGAAAATATAAGCCCTAATTTCAGAATTTTAAAAAATTAATACAAAAGCATAACATATTCAAATTTATGTAATAAAAATAAATCAGTTATCAGAGAAAATCATAACCTTAAATATTTACATCAATAATATGAAAGGATGACATAAATGAATTCATTTCTCAACTAAAGAAAGGTAAATATTAGTGTGTGCGCACACCCCCCCAAAAAAGTAAATAATGAATAAATAAATTGTAGATAAGTAGGAAAGGAAGAAACAGTAGAAATAAACAAAGTAAAAGGTTAGCATTGTGAAACATTAATAAATTAGATAAACTATTATCTGTCTTGATCAAGAAAAAAGGGGAGAACAAATATATATCCTATGTAATAAAAGCCTAATATGCTAAGTGTCTGGTCATCCAGTGGGCCATTTAACCAATCAAAGTGTAAGATGCTAATGATATGCTAAGGTCGTTCAACCACTCGCTATGAAGTGCACTGACAACCAGGGGACAGATGCTCCGACTGATAGGTTAGCTTGCTGCTGGAGTCTGACCCATTGGGACTGAGCGAGATGGGCCAGACATGTCCTGGAACCCTCCCTTGGTCCTTCCCCAGATGGCCAACCTCCTGCGTCCCTCCCTGGTCCCGATCGTGCACCAGTGGGGTCCCTCAGCCTGGCCTGCACCCTCTCACAATCCGGGCTGAGAGACGCTCCCCTCCTCTGAGTGTATGAATTTCGTGCACCAGGCCTCTAGTGTTATTATAAATTCAGACAGAAAATTTTTAATGCAAAAAGAGTAAAAGACACAGCAGATGCTGAAGTACCAATAACTGGATAAATTTTAAGGATAAACAAGACAATATACTGAGAAAAACATATTGGAAACTGCATAAAGACAACACTTCATTCCTAACAGAGTGCTGGAATTTAGTAGGTATAAAATAATTGTTGGATGAATTAGTTAATGAATAGGAACTTGAGAGATGGGAAAGTACAAAGAAGAAAAGGAAAATTATTTTGAGTATTAGCTCACTGAACATATAGTATAGTAATTAAGAAGATAAATTTTGGAGTCAGATTTATAATTTGAATTTGAATCTTGATTCCAGTACTTACTAGCTATATAATCTCAGACATATTACTTAACTCTTTGGGTTTTGGTTTTGAACTAGTTTAATTATAATACCTATCTGTATAGTTGTTGTGAGGATATATATACACACACATATATATAATACGTAAAACAGTAATGAGCACATTGTAAGTACTATGGAAATGTTAGCTCTTATTATATTATGTAATACAAAAGTTAAAATATTTTCCAAAAACATCTTTATTTTAATGATATCTAATTATTTTATAAATAAGTACATTATATATACCCCTGAAACAAAAATATTTTTATATTTTATGATAAATTCTTCATGCTTTATCTGCCATTTATGTAATCATTTCTGAAATATGTTTGAAAAATATTCTTAAAATACATAACCCAACTTAACTTCTAAAAGAGATTTCCTTGATGTAGAAGAATAATTCACAGATGATTTAAACATGTCGAGACATTAATTTGAATGCCTTGTGGAGGGTGGTAGGCTACCTCTAAAATGGCTCACAGTGATCCTGCTCCATGGCATTTATACTTCCTTGTGTAATCCCCTCTCCTCGAGGGTGACCAAGGTCCCTACTGACTTGCTTCAGGTCAATGGACTATGTCTAATGTGATTAGGTTGTAAAACAAAGGGACTTCTGTGTCTGTGGCTCTTCTCACATCCTTGCTCTGAGGAATCCAGCTGCCATGCTGTGACCTTCCCTATGGAGAGGATTGTGAGGCAAGGAACTGAGGGCAGCATCTGACCAAAGGCCAGAGAGAAATGAGGACCTCAGTTCGACACAGCTGGAGGAACTGACTCCTGCCAACAACCACATGAATGAGCTTGGAAACATACCCACCCCTATTTGAGCCTTCAGAGGACTGTAGCCCTGGCCCACAGATTGACTGCAGTCTGGTTAGGCACCCTGAGCCAGAGGACCCTGCTAAGCGGTACCCAAATTTGGACCCATAGAAACTGTGAGATGATAAATATTATTGTTTTAAGCCATGAAGCTTTGGGCTAATTTGTTGCACAGCATTAGATAATTAATACATTTGGGTTTGCAAAAGTATATTTTTAAAGCAAATTTGAATAGCAAGATAGCAAATGACTTTTTTTTTTTAATTTATTGGGGTGACATTAGGTTTTAAGTATCCAATTCTATGATATATCATCTGTATATAGCACTGTGTGCTCACCACCCAAAGTCAAATCACATTCCATCACCATGTAGTTGATTCCCTTTACCCTTTACTGCCTATCCATGTCCCTTTCTTCTGATAATCACTGTACTGTTGTCTGTGCCTAAGAATTTTTTTTTTTTTTTTGTTTGTTTGTTTTGCTTGTTTATTTCCCACATATGAGTGAAATCATATGGTTCTTGACTTTTTCTGTCTGATTTATGTCACTTAGTATATTATTCTCAAGATCCATCAAAGTTGTCTGAAATCGTAAAAGGCCTGTTAAAACAGATTTAATTCCAACTTCACTGCTATGTAAATAATTCTTAGAGTAATTATTTTTGGTCTCACTAATACAAATTTACAGAGGTAGTTTATTCTCTATCTTTTTATCTTCTGTTCCCCTCATTTAGAACAGATAATTAAATAACTAATGTAACTTGGAAATAAATAGGGGTGTTTTTACAGATTCCAGAATTATATGGCTCAAAGAAAAAATTAGTTATATCAAGATAGGGTATTGATATTCAGTCAATTTATTTCAAATATGGCTAAGTAACCTGTCAACTTATTCCAAATTTGAATATGCTTTAAAAATAAAAAATTTAGTCCAGCTCACATGGCTCACTGTTTGAGCAGCGATCTATGAATCAGGAAGTCACTGTTAGATTCCTGATCATGGCACATGCCCAGGTTGCAGGCTCCATCCCCATACGGGGTGTGCAGGAGGCAGCCTATTAATGATTCTCTCTCATCATTGATGTTTCTCTCTCTCCCTCTCCCTCTTTCTCTGAAATCAATAAAAATATATTAAAAAAATAAAATGTTTATTTTCTTACTTAGTTTTTGCTGTTGACCTAGATGTGAATTCCATCCAAATACAATTTCTAGATGGATTATGGAACAAATCTGTGTATATGCATATGTATCTCATACTTTTGGTTGTTTTTAGGTTATGGAAGGTTCTATTGTAGCAGTATAGTCAACAAGGATTTAGTATGTGATCTGGAGATAAAATCATGTCTCTGTGATGTTCTTTTCTTTTTAGTGCTAATTTCACACTGGTCCTTGCTTGGGGCAAGGTGTGCTTTAGTAGGACTTCATATCTGAATGACCTGTTTGTGTTGGTAATCATGACCTGTACACAAAGGATCAGAATCACAGTCTGTTCAAATAACTGGCCTGGTATTTGATAGAAGAGAGAATGGATAGAAAGTAAGTTTTTCACATATTCTCACTGAAACTAATGTGTTTTTCTCAGACTGTGATGCTCTTGATGATAAGAATAATAACACAAAGGAACTTATTTGACACAGGTAATCGAAAATCTCTTTCCTTACTGGTATTTCTGATTTATTTGCTTAATAAACATTATAGCTATTTCACTGTTTTGCTGAAACAAGTTGTCTTAACTCCCTCAGATAAAGAAAAAAAAAATCAAAAGCACTGTCACAAAATAAAATAAATAAATAATAATACTATGCTTAAAGTGGCGTTGGCAAATCTTCTTCCTCTTATTTTTATTTTTCCGTTAACAGACTGAAACAAACTTGATAAATTTACCTTTTTACCTCCCAAATCCCCTTGAGTTAATCATAATACAACTAGGAATTTAGTAAAGCTAGGATATATTGGGGTGTCTTATTACTGACTATAGAGGCTGTATAAAGTCTAATACTTCTACTGAGTATTTAGAAATTGTGGATCAATAATTGAAATTCAATACATAGAATTGAGTTTCTTCTGTTTTAAATTAGGGAAGATATTCATAATAACATTTGATTAGAAAATAGGTCTTAAAGGTCCACATGGAGGGTCAGTGCTACTTCTCTTCTCAGTGCTATTATTGAGTTAGATGAAGTTTTCATTGGGTTAAGGCAGGCAGATCTGAATAGATTTCTCTGAAAATAATTGTTCTCAGGTCTCCTCTATTCTAATGAGGGCACAATGTTCTACCAGAGGAATTTCATTTGGCAAAGTTGTTATAAATCTGTGCAGACCAGCTCTGTTGCCTACTTATCTGTCTCACCCTGTGCCAGGGATCCCCAGATGTCTAAACTTAAACACCCTTTAAGAAAAGGGATAATCAAATTTGTCTATTTGAAGAAAATAGTTTGAGGCATTTGGAAAAAAAAATTCAAAAGGACATAAATATTAAAGAAAGTCAATGTGGAATGTTCAAGTACAGAGAATTGTCTTGAGAATCAGGACACAAACGTCCTGAATAGCCCACCCAAGTTCTCCACTCTGAAGCAATATAGGGTTTCCTCTCAGCAGGCTGGCCTGAGGCAGAACTGGGAAGTGGGTGAGGTTTGAGTACTTTTCCCCCACCTTGTGCCATTCCTGCTAGAAATGTATGTGCATTTGCATTTTAACTGGCCTTACTTGCTTTAACTACTGGAAATTGGCTTTTCAGGCACTGTGAAAATAGCTGAGAGGGAAAGAGTTTCTGTGCAGGGTGGCCTTTTACAGCTTCTCTAAAATCACTGTGCAGCAGATACCTGCTCTGTCTCAGCACTCTAGGGCCCTATCTTGAGGATAAGTTAGGTAGCACAGCAAAAATGTTGCATAAAATGCAAATATTGTATAAACAGAGAGGCAGCTATTGGAATGCTTCAAATCTGCCCCAGCCTGCTACCATGAACCAGGTGTGGTAAATATTCTGACCTCCATGTTTCTCCTAAACCTGTGGTCGGCAAACTGCAGCTCGCAAGCCACACGTGGCTCTTTGGCCCCTTGAGTGTGGCTCTTCCACAAAATACCATGGCCTGGGTGAATCTATTTTGAAGAAGTGGCATTAGAAGAAGTTTAAGTTTAAAAATTTTGGCTCTCAAAAGAAATTTCAATCGTTGTACTGTTGATATTTGGCTCTGTTGACTAATGAGTTTGCCGACCACTGTCCTAAACCATGTGTGTACTGGATTTAAACCTGATAAGTCCATTTCGCACTTAGAATTAGCAAAACATCACTTGCTTAACAGAAATGTTCACCTTAGACTGAATTTATTTGCCAGCCTTTTCGTTAGTTTTAAAATATTATTGATTTTAAAAGTATATATAATAGATTTAGAAAATATTGATATTACTAAAGTTATATTTGATATAGAAATGATCTGAGCCACAAGTACCCTTTAATTGGCTTTAGTTCTGCTTCATTTTAAACTCTTTTCAAGAGTAACAAAGACGTCGCTGGGTGGGCTCGAATCACCATTTTAAACTCTTAATATGGCATATTTCTAAGATAATAGATGGAGTAAGATACATCTAAAATTGTTAATATAATAAACCAAACTGAAATCATTTTGTTAAATAGCGAGTATATTACACATTAAGGTATATGCACATATGAAAATATAATACTAGACATATATTTGCACCTATAGCATGCCAGGATCTAGGCTAAGTCATTGAAATGTGTCTTAGAGTTAGTAAGCATGGGTGCACTAGGATCACAGTGCTGTTTTGGAAATGGAACTCTGATAGTTGTGCGCAGGCCAGATTTGAGGGGAAGAGACCAGATAGGGCAGACAAGTTGGACAAGTGACAATATTGGAATGAAGGGTGACATGAGGACTTTTCAACCCACTGAGAGACTTTATGTCCTTAGAGGAAGGAACACAGGAGGAGAAAGCAGTTTTGATCTTTAGTGAACTGGAAGATGGTATTGTCACACAGGGACCAGAGAAAGGCAGCAGAAAACTAAGTCCAGCCTGATGATGATGATTTTTTTCTGAGATTGTTATGTAGTTGATGCCAGTGGAATACCATATCAAGATGAGAAAATGTAGACGCAGGAGTTATATGTTGACAACTTAAAATAATAAAACTATGACAGTGGTGGGCACATCAAGGGCCCTGATGGCAAAACCAAGGATTGTGGTACAATGGTGAGGTCAGAGTTGAAACTGGGCAACATGAATGTGAGGTCGGCCGGATCTGTAAAACTGGATCTGCCACACTGTTTGCAGTCCAGTGAAGGAACAGACAAAGCAGCCACTGTGGGTGACAGAGGAAGGGCATTGGGGTGGCTGTTTTAGCTTAAGCAAAGGGCCAACAATTGGTTTGGGAGCCCCACAGAAGGAATTGACCATTGAGTCCAAAATGATTTCATGGCCAGAGTAGCTATGAGGAAGCGAATGATAAGTGAGTGATTCGGGAATAGATGAGTGAATCATTACCGGTATTAAGTGTTCATACCCATGAAGTATATTTGAAACATAAATGACTCAAATTGAAGACATTATGATATATTGCTGCTACCAATATAAAGGGTATCATATTCCCTTATTAATAAAATGAATGACTGAATAAAACATTCCTTCTCATGTGAAATTTTCTCTAAGTATCAAATGACTTCATTACCTAAATAATATCTTAAGTTATGTTTATATAGTATTAATATAGAATATATAACTCAATTATTTAATCAGATTCTCAAGAGAATAATGAATCAATAAAAAAGAAAAATTTACATTTAATAAGTTAAAGAGCCTAGACCTTCAGAACTGGAGCTAAAAATATTTAATGCAGCCCTTTGATTTTTTTCTAATGAAAGAAGCAATAATATAGTTATATTAGAGGTACAGAGGGCATTCCTTTAATATAAAATGACATTTTAATTAATTATAAAGTTTATACACAACTTTTATATATTTTAATATTTTATTTTATGATTAACTGATTAATATTTTAACATATTAAAATATTAATCAGTTAATCAATAACTATTAAAAGTTAGAATTTCACACTGGGGCAATGGGGTCTTGTCCTGAGGGGTGGGAGTGGAGTGGGGGCGGTCAATTGGGGAAAAAGGAGACATGTGTAAGACTTTAAGCAATAAAAATAAGTTAGAATTTCAGAATTCTTAACAGGGAGAGGCCACCTTAGAATATATGAATAGTTTCAGGAAGAATATTTAAGAGTATCTTTTGAGCATAGAGCTGGTGAGATTTACCTAAAATCATTTCCTCTGCTGGTAGAAAACTCTAATCATGAAATCAATTCTTTGGATTAAGACACTGATTCTCTGCTTCAGTTCTCCTCCTTGTAGAAGTCCACATGGATAGTAGTGAAGCCTAAAAGATTATCTTGGAAATCCTCATGAAAACCTTAATTTGCTTCTTTACATTTGGTTGAAAGTATAGCAATCTTAATTTAACGCTAATCAGAATCTCAGTATAACTGTTAGTGACACTGCTGAAACTTCTGGAATGTGATTGATGGAGCAGACACATCAGAATCTTGTGTCTTGTCATCACAGTGTCCATTTTGATCACTTATTTCCACAAAAATACAAGATGATAGTCAAAATCTTGCAAAACATAAGATCTACAGGGGAAAGATTAAAGTGGCATTTTGTATGTCAAAAAAATGAGAACCATTATTTTTAAACCACTATTTTTAAAGTACTAATTATAACCTGACTTAAAATGTAAATAATTACCTGAAATGGGATAATAAGTAAAATATTAGCTCCCACTTAATATAAAAGCACATGTCAGTTTATCAAATACATAGAGGAAAATGAAAACCGAAGCAGGAAAGGTGTCAATCTCAATCAAGTTGAAATCAGTGAAAAAGTCAGGAAGAGGACTCTAATGGGAATGGTTGTAGTGTAAGCTTATTTGGAGTCCAGTGTAGAAAGGAACATCTCAGAATGAGAGGCTTGTTTCCAAATGGAGGATTGGGCTTTAAATGATAGCTCTCATGTGCTTTTGCCTAAGACTGGCTCTTTTTAAATACCTAGGAAAATAAAGACTACCCAATAGACCTTATAAGTCACAATGATTGCCCATTTCCTATTGGCAAAGCTAGCCTATCTAATAAAAGAATAATATGCAAATTGACCATAACTCCAACACACAACATGGCTGTCCCCATGTGGACACAAGATGGCCACCACAAGTTGGCCAGCAGGGGAGGGCAGTTGGGAAGGACCAGGCCTGCAAGGGAGGGCAGTTGTGAGTGATCAGGCCAGCAGGGGAGGGCAGTTGGGAAGGACCAGGCCTGCAAGGGAGGGCAGTTGGGGGCAATCAAGCCTGCAGGGGAGGGCAGTTATGGGTGACCAAGCCGGCAGAGGAGGGAAGTTGGGGGTGACCAGGCCTGCAGAGAAGGGCAGTTGGGAGGGACCCAGGCCTGTAGGGGAGAGCAGTTGGGCGGGACCAGGCCTGCAGGGGAGGGCAGTTAGGGGTGACCAGGCCAGCAGGGGAGGGCAGTTAGGGGCAAACAGGCTGGCAGGGGAGTGGTCAAGGGGTGATCAGGCTGGCAGGCAGAAGCAGTTAGGGGCAATCAGGAAGGCAGGCAGGTGAGCAGTTGGGAGCCAGCAATCCTGGATTGTGAGAGGGACCCAGATTGGAGAGGGTGCAGGCTGGGCTGAGGGACACCCCCCCCCCCCGCCCCCTGTGCACAAATTTCATGCACCGGGCCTCTAGTGTTCTAATATTTATAGTTAACATTGTGTAATTCAGGTGTTGCTCGTGAATATAATTTCACACTAATTTAAATGATGTTTATTTTAGTAGAAATACTGACATGAAAAATGAAATATTTAATTCAAAACTTGATTTTTATACTTATAACCAATTAAAAGATGAAAAGAGTTTAATTTTGGGGGTATTATTTACTTGTCAAAACATTGAAAATCTGGACAAATTGCAAGTGATAATATTTAGGATCAGATATGGATTTAACTTTAGCAAATTATACAAAGTTTACTTTTCTAAAGGATAGAATGTGAAGTCAGCACACAGTTGACAGCCGAGAAATGAGCAATATTACCTTCTGACAAACTTTGACGTAAGCTTCTGGGCTTCCTCCATGAGGCCTCACTGTGAGAACAGTTGGGGATGATTCTCAATGAGTAAGGGTCACATCTTACATTCTGAAAGCTCTACTTCCTCCATTAGTCCAGCCTTGAGAACATGAAGGTTATGCAAGCTGGGGCATAGCCTTGCCCAGATGTATGTTGGTGACCCCCACACCTGAGCCAGGAGCTTCTAAGCAACCTTAGGGTTGTACAATGCACAATATGATTGCTAGTGTATAGTAGGTTTCATGTTCACTTAATTCTGAACAAACTTCTTTTCTCTACTTTTGTACATCAATGATTATCCCACTTGAATCAAGTACATTCCTGAGTTTAGTGCTATGAAACCACAGCAAGGGTTAGTTACTCAGATATCTCTTGGAGTATGTTAACACACACTTGGATGAGTTATAGGAACTATGTGACAAATAAGTATAGAATCTACCATAAATTTTCATCCTGAATTTAAGTGCCATTTAAAGGTTGTTATTATAACAGTCTAACTTCATTTTTAACTCATCTGAAAAAGAAACAAACCACAACTCCATTAATATTTGAGAAATATATAAATTTCCATTTTTCTAGGATTAGGGGAATTTTAGGATATAATCAGTAATTTATTTTAAGGAAGCAAATTGTCAAGGCAAATTATTGTATGAAAAATTTAACCCGCATAATATTGGTTGATTGTGGTTTTTAATCAATCAATAAATAGCAAATCAATTTAAATGATAATCAGAGCCCCTAAATTAGAATTTTGATTAAGTGGTCCTTTAAAATAAATGCCAGACATGATTGAAAATGTCACAAAATGAATCAAGATTTACTTCTGATACTCCTGTTGGCAGTGTAACGTGCCCAGGAATTACACATTCTAATTGAGGGCAGAATTTAGCCACTTAGGAGTGGACATTTCTGCAAATTAACATGACTCTTCCTTCAGTTTTTAGCACTAAGCCTTGCAAGAATTTGTGTATTAAAAATATTTAGGGGGGAATAAAATGTATTGAAGATATTTATTTTTTATCATTAGAACTAAAAAGAAAAATAAAGAAGACAAAGAAATAATCCATATGTGGATTACTGATTCTTGTGGATATCAGTATTTAGATACAAATCCCCGTGCCACTGAAAGAAAATAAGCTATTAATATCCTAATTTTATTGCTTTAATTAACTTTATCATTATCAAATCATGCATGGAAATAGCTAATATAATATTAAAATATACACTTTATATTGTTGTATGAAGAATCACTGTGGGTGTAGCAACATCTGAGATGGTAATTAGGCTAAGCAACAGCACTTTATTTTACATATCTCTCTGCCCACACCATATCATTCAATTAGCTTGTAATTGCTAACCAAATTATAATTTATATTACAGTTTATATAATATAATATAATATATAACTTGTCCAATATATTGCATTTTGTATCTAAAATTTGACCAACGATTTTAAATTAAGATGCTTTATAATTTTAAAAATAATCTATTTACAAGTGAATTGTGTCCTTTTTAAGTGATATAGTCAATGTTATAATTCTAAATATTTTAGAATATATTGAGACCCAATCTTTAATAATTATACCCAATTTTCCTTTATGAGTTTAGCTGCTTTGTGGGAACGCAGAGATAAAGCCTTAGCTTTCTTCTGATCACTCTATTGAAACTTCAGTGAGATTTCCTGAGTATTCGCAGTGGGTTTGCATCTGTACCAGATTCCAGGGATTTGGGATTGTCAGAGAAGACCAGACAGTGTTCCACTGTGTTCAGCCAAAACTTCCATCTCAACTGGAAATGCTTCTGTATGCTCTCTTTGCTTACCGGATTCCTATACATCTTTTCCAATACAATTAAATGATCATATCTTCTATGAAATCTTTCTGGAAGCTGCCAGGGAGAGTTAAGTGCTGGTTTCACCCTCCTCTTGGACCATAAGATATGTGAGTGTGTGTATACATGTGTGTGTGCGTGTATGTGTTCTAAGACTATTGGTGGTTACCCAGCCGGTGTGGCTCAATGGTTGAGCATCAACCAACCTATGAATTAGGTGGTGACGGTTCAGTTCTTGGTCAGGGCATATGCCCAGATTGTGGGCTGGATCCTCAGTAGGGGGCATGCAGAAGGCACCCAATCAATGACTCTTTCTCATCATTGACTTTCTATCTCTCCCTCTCCCTTCCTCTCTGAAATCAATAAAAGTATATTTAAAAAATAATATTGTTGATTATGGATTTAAGGTGCACAACCCAAATATTCATTACCATAATATTATTGAAGATAATTTGAGTCATCTACACTCAAAACAATTTGCATGATGCCAAAAAAGCTCAATATTTAGGACCTTTTATTTGCATAGGCCCCTGTGAGTACTGGCAGCTATAATATTCCTGGTTAAGGGGGGCCATCAGGTTCATAAGCCATTTGCTTCTAAGTATTTCTTGTAAAGAGATCTCCAAAAAAAAAATATTTTCTATGTCACAGATAATGTAACTGTCATTAGAATTATTTACCTTCTCAGCAAAGTATATTTTGGTAAATGGTTTCTGCCCATTTCTCTTTTATAATTCTACATATAAAAATTAAAAATGTCTCAATTTAGTGCTAACATACCATGAATTTAACAGCTCTTTTTAATAGTGAGTAGCTTCTGATCTTTTCCAATAAGAAAGGACCACTAAGTTCCATTTTGATAAGAAAGGCATGGCCTTTCTTAGCTTAAGAAACTTACCCACTGAGAAAATACCAGGGAGAAGGCTGGCAGAGGGTACAGAATAGTTTAAACCCAAACTATCAAACATACGAGTCAAGAATTCTTGTTTGGTAACATTCCCTCTGTCTGGATGACTGTACATTTTGGATACAGAAGAAAGCTAATGTTTCCTATCTGTACCGTCTGTTGCTTCCACAGAGCACTACCACTTGAGTGAGGAGACCGTGAGGTGGTTTGGAGCTCTTAGAATTCACTGACAAGGGACCGAGCTAATTCAAATGTCTCCTATTTAAAATAAGTCGAGGCATGCCAGCTTATGAACAATTAGCTTACAGAATTTTCTGCAGCAATTTATAAAAGCCGATTTGTTCAAAACACTGGACATTTTAAACTGATTCCCAAGAGAGGGTTTACTTCATGTATCTTGTATGAATATTTTGCTGATAAGTCACTTGGATACATCAAGTGGCAAGTGTCAGAGAAAACTAGATTTTTCTCCAAGAAAAAAAGCATCTATTTCCACTTTTAAAATGAGACTATGCAGAATATATTGTGGGAGGAAATGAAGCATTACACTACTTTTAATGTGTTGCTCCATTAAGATGAGAATGTGTCAACGGAGATACTCTAATTTTAGAGGGGTTTAATGCACTGCTACAACATTGAAATCTGTAAAATAACTTCACCAAGTTGCTTTTTAAGTGAAACTTGTCTTATTCAAGGGAAGCAGTTTATTTTATAAGTTGCAATAATAAAGTAGGTAATGTGAGACTAATTGTATAGACAGTAGCAAATGCTCAGAAAATATTCAGATAACATGAAGGCAGTTGGTATGTTTAGACCTTAATCTTTATAGCTCAATTTCTTTGTTAATGATAATCAGACAAGGAAGGCACATTTTTGTACAGCTCCAAATATCCAAAATTTGGGATTTAGAGAGGATGAAAGCCAGAAAAAATAAATCTCACAGATGTGCAGTTACTCTGTATTGAAGTATAAGGCTGTTTTGGGGGACCAAAACCAAATAGGTAAACATTTATCTGTATATACTATATAGCTTTTTGCCAACAAAAAACAAAATACTTAATATTGGTAAAAGATCTTCTGGAAATGGAATATTTCAGAAATCTAATTTATATATGTTGACTTTATTTTTAGAAAAGAGCTACTACTTATAGTGAGGTTTTCAAGGAGAACAATATATGTAGTACAGGTCATTTTGCTAATTGATTTACAGCATGTAATCTTGCATGGAGATAACCAGCATATGTGTTAGATTTATGCCTTTTAGAGAAAAGTTTGAAAACACTCTATTTTTGCTATGTCTTGAATTGGCAGTTTTCTGTTGAGGAAAACACAGAAGAGTTCAATAGCATTTATTAAAAGTATTAATAGTGATCAATTATCCATCTAAGGGCTCTGGGCAGAAATTTATACTACATGGTTCTGAAGGTTTTAATAACTCTAAAATTCTTAATTTTGTTTTCCTATTTATGTGCATATAGGATTTTCTCATAAGAAAGTGTATGAATATTAAAAAATAAAAATAAAAAACTAACAAAAGGTGGTAATAGCTTAATGGAAAGAGCTTACTCTTTGGGGTCAAAAGAAAGACCAAAGCCTAAATCCTTAGATATTTCCAATTTATGTAATTTTAGGGGTATTAATCAATCTTTGAGACTTTGGTTCTTTTTTCATAAAATGATCTTAAGGATGGGAATTACTTCCCCTATTTTTCATCACAGTCTCTGAAAAAAAAAAAAGGGCTGGCAATTTGTTTATTGCTGTTTTACATTAGAAGTAACATCAGATGTGTTATTTTAAGAGGAAGTGTATTTCAGTTATGTTTTGCATTTCCTACTCTGTGGCTATATTGCACAACAACCGTTCCCCACCTACAAATCTAAAGAACATTTCTTTTCATATTAGCTGGATTGCTATAAACTCAGATTATATTTTATTATCTCAGTGAAGAAAAAAAATCCTATATAATAAAAGCCTAATATGCAAATTGTCCCCTTGGGCAGTTGTTCAACCAGGAGTTCCACTGGGAGTTCAGCCGCTCGCTATGACGTGCACTGACCAACAGTGGGCGGTGTGGAACATAGCGGGCGTTGGTGTCGCGGTGCTGGCAGTAGGTGGCAGTGGAGGCGCTGCCAGCCCCGATGGGTCCTGATGAGAGAGGGACTGTGGCGGGATGGTGGAGCAGGTGAGTGGGCGGTGCCAGATCTAGGCGGGTGTGAGCAGTGGCCCAATTGACCCGCTGATTGCCCTGCAGATGGTGACCAGCAGCGACAATGGGGGGCGGGGTCACTGCCCATCTCCCAGATGCTGAAGGAGCCGGGTGGGGTGGCCTGGACGAGACCAATCACCCGGCAGGCGGGATGGTGGCAGGTGAGGGGGTGGTGCCAGGCCAAGGCAGCATACCAGGTAGGGCTGCGGGGCTACAAGCTGGGGTGCGAGCTGGGGCTGTGAGGCTGGGGGCGTGAGCTGGGGCCCTATCTCCGCAGCCTCCCGGAGGGACCCCACCCGTGCACAAATTCATGCACTGGGCCTCTAGTACCATAATATAATTTATGTGTATGCATGTGTGTGTAAATGTAAATATATTTTTCTCCTACTTTCTAAATGTCAGATTGCAAGGTTAGTGCATTTGGCTAAAGAACGTCCATAATCTTTATATATTACATACATCAGATTCTTTCTACTCTGCTGTGTTAATTTCTTTCCAAACAAACAATTGTCTAGTGCCTACATCCCAAATATATAACTGGTGGGACAGAGTTGCTCAATCCTAATAGACAGAATAAATTAACCTTTTCCTATAGTTCTGGTAGAAATTAAATGTCAGAAATCTGATTGCTATGTTGTTTGGACTGTTGAGCCTGAAGACCACATTCATCAGTAAATAGGCTGCATTTGTACTACCTACGCCCCACTTTGCTGTGTACTTAGCTGTGAGTTGCAAACTGGACAAGAAAAAATCTGCATTGCTCCATGTTGATTTGCATCAGAGGAAGAAAGGCCCGCATCACATTTATGACTTGGGGAGAGGAGGTTAGCTAAATTGTAGAAGCTTACCTTGAATTATTCAATCAAATATAAGGATATTTCTATTACGCAGCTTAGCTCATATCAGAGAGCAATTGAAGGTTCTAATATGAGCTACTTAGGCTGCAAGACTAATATTGAATGTATAATGGCAACTATATTCTTCTTATTATTACTTGAATGGCGATGTACGTTAAAATGAGGTCTAAGAAATGGATTTCATTATTCAAATTATACTTTTGTACCTGCCTCTCTATTTAAAGTGAAAATATCAAGCAGCTTTGATAGAGTCTTTAATTTAGAGATTTTCTGATGAAGCAAACCACAATTTATATGTGATGTATGTATATATTTGCAATACTTTTTTTTCTCCCTCTTCTTTCTTTTTTGTTATTAATCCTCACCAGAGGATATTCCCCCCCCCCCCCATTGATTTCCTAAAGAGAGTGGAAGGGAGGGAGGGGAGAGAGAGACAAAAACATCAATGTGAAAGAGGCACATCAATTGCTTGCCTCTTGCACATGCCCTGATCAGAGACAGGGATCAGATCAGCCACCCAGGTATGTGTCCTTGACTGGGAATCAAACCCACAACACTTTGGGCATGGACTGATGCTCTAACCACTTAAAAACACCAGCCAGGGCCTCAGTACTTTCTCGATATGACTACCCATCCCTCCCTTTTATATACATCCTAATATTTTCTTTATCTAAGACTTTATTTAGATAACTGGGCCAGTGAAAAATTAATTTAAAAACACAACAAATAACATTTTAAAGGGGGGGGGGGAGTAGATAGTTTATCAGGCTTGTTGATTTTAGCTTTAGCAATTATTTTCCAATGATATTTGGTTTAAAATAAGTTTGTAAGCAGTGATGGCATGTTCTTCATTCATTAAAAAAAAAAAGATCAAAAAAACCGCATAGCAGCTTGAAGAAGAATTTGAAAAAGAAAATAAATTGAATAAAGCATATTATGTATATGTATATCCTACCTAATAATAGAGTAATATGCAAATTGACCATACCTTCGCTATGCCTAAATCACGCCCACCAGCCAAGCCACGCCCACCAGCCAATCAGGAGCAAATATGCAAATAAACCCAACCAAGATGGCTACAGCCACTGAGAGTGGGAGGGAGGCTTGGGTTTCCGCGGTAACAAAAGAAGCCAAGCTTTCCGCACCTTCTGTTGCCGGCCTAAGCCTCCACTCAAGGCTACAAAGTTTCAATTATAGAAGGTGAATTAACTCTAACAGAAATCACTGCTGGCCACGGAGCGAGCAGCAGGCTTGGCTTTGCTCCAGGCTACAAAGTTTCAATTGTAGAAGGTAAATAAATTCCAGATACCAGGGCCTCTTCTTGGGTCGCCAGGGGGCGTGGCCAGCCTGCAAACCACCGCAGGCCCCTCACTCAGGCCGCCCCACGTCCCAAGGGAACCCCCACCCTTCAGGGCAAACCAGTCAGTCCCCACCCATGCACCAGGCCTCTATCCTATCTAATAAAAGAGTAATATGCAGATTGACCATCACTGCAACACACAATATAGCTGCTCCCATGTGGTCAAAGATCCTGCCCTCATGTGGACACATGATGGCCACCACAAGATGGCCAGCAGGGGAGAGCAGTTGGGAGGCACCAGGCCTGCAAGGGAGGACAGTTGGAGGCAGCCCTGCAGGGAAGGGCAGTTAGGGTTGACCAGGCCAGCAGAGGAGGGAAGTTGGGGGCAAACTGGCTGGCTGGGGAGCAGTTAGGCATCAATCAGGCTGGCAGCAGAGTGGTTAGGGGGTGATCAAGCTGGCAGGCAGAAGCAGTTAGGGGCAATCAGGAAGGCAGGCAGGTGATCAGTTGGGAGCCAGCATTCCTGGATTGTGAGAGGGCTGTCCGACTGCCTGTTTAGGCCTGATCCCACTGGGACATCCCTCGAGGGGTCCCAGATTGGAGAGGGTGCAGGCTGGGCTGAAGGACACGCCCCCCCCCCCCCGGTGCACGAATTTCGTGCACTGGGCCTCTAGTATATATATATTATATATATAATATAATATAGCAATGTGACTCAACTCTCTCTTCCTCCATTTCTACATCTATAAATTATGTAAACTTAAGAGTTTGAACTCATAGGTCTGTTGTGAGTAACAGATGTGTAATTCATATAAAGCAATTTAAAATATGCCTGGTACATAGAAGACAGTTCATATGTTTTGGTTATTATGATTAAATTTATAATTAAAAACACATTACAAATTGAGAACAGACTGGCATTCGATGTTTCTAAAAAAACTCATAGTGACAATCTAAAATTTGATTTACAAAACCTTCAGTAACACCTTATATTCTAAGGTACTTACTTAAAATCCTTAACTACTTGAACCATATTAAAATATGGGTTTTTAAGTCTTTGAATATTTAAAATATAAATGTCAGAAAGTTCAATATTGATGTTCACATCATCCATTTTTTAAACTCTCCAGCTCTCAGAGAAATTGTTCTGATCTTGCACTCAATGTTAATACTCTGGCCACAATTTTCCCCCTATAACTGTAATAAATAAGGGACAGATAAAAAGATGATGGCATTAATAACAGGCTCTCTGACAGGAATGAGGAGAAAAAGAGGTGGACAGGTAGTGAAAACAGAGACATAATAGCTGTGTGTTATAAAAAAAAAAAAAATAGCAAGACAACAACAAAAAGCCCAAGAACCATTCATTCTGTGAAGGAACAAACAGCTTCTGGCAGAGAAATATAGTTTTGAATTTTGGAGTACAAAGAA
Organism: Eptesicus fuscus; assembly: GCF_027574615.1. Lineage (NCBI taxonomy): Eukaryota > Metazoa > Chordata > Mammalia > Chiroptera > Vespertilionidae > Eptesicus > Eptesicus fuscus. The sequence goes on from NC_072475.1 coordinate 34,178,878, forward strand.
TACAAAAAGGTGATGTTTCTGCTAAATTGTTATCATTAAGTTACAATTAGAATTCACTATTTCATAAAGCAGGAACTTTTTTTTCTTACACTTAGAAGGGTTATGTTTTTAATTTAGTACTTTTGTGTGGGATGTGAGAAGAAGTAATTAAACGAAATAGCTGATTTCTTAACAATTTCAGAAATTGCAAACCACAGTTGTAGTTTTTCTTTTGTGTTTCTCATATATTTTTCTAAGATTGTACAGCTTTTACATTAAAGCTAGTCAATTAATTTAACAGTAATTTTTGAAAAATATTTAATGAGTATATTACAATAAAAATCCAAATATCTTTTCATAGCCCTTTCTCCAGATTTTACTTTAAACAAACAAGAAAAGAAAATAAAGAACATGTTCCTTTCTACTCCTTGAAAAGATTGTGCAAAATGAAAAATGGGAAGAAAATATTCAACAAAGATTTAACATATAAATTATGTTCCTATATCCTTTACTCTGTAAGAATACAGAATGCAAAATAACGCAGATAAACAAAATAAGGGAGAGATTATGGTTGCATTTATCAGTATTCAAGTAAAAATAAAAAATAAAAAGATGTAAAGGATTATCTGGTCTAAGTAAGAGACAGTGATTTCAACTTGTTAATAACTTTCCTGAGAAAATACTGTTCCTGACATTTAATGCTCTAAATTCTTCCTGTAATCTTTGTTTCATTCTTTTATATGCTATAAAAGTCTATTCCTCTGTAATTCAATCATAATTCATGTTTTTGTACTGGAATGATGAGCTCCAATCTTGATAGCTTGCTAAAGTTAACTCCAAATATTTAAAAAATGTGACATATCTCTTTTTTTAAAACTTAATAGGAATTTATCTTTTTTTTGTCAAAACTAAGACTATATTTCCCAATTACAAAATATCTTTATTTGTAAGAATCATACCAAGTTAGAGCAATCCTTGAAAGAAAAAAACAAACAAAGCAAAACACACTGTCATATTTGCAAATACATTGGTTGTGAAATGCAATTCAATGTAATAAAAGTTACAATTACAAAAATATAAAAATTATTTCCTAAAATTGGCATCATAAGAATGGACAGATGGATACATATGTAATAGAGCAAATTAAATAAAATGTTAGGTATAGTTGGTATATGAATGCTTACTATATTCTTTTGACTATATATTTGAATAACTTTCAAATAAAATGTTGGGAAAAATATGTTTCTTAGAATGGAACAATTAAAAACTCCTGATTCAAATTAAGAAAGATAGCATATATTGGCCTTTCACTTGCTTCATTAAATTATTTTCTATAATCATTCATTGATAAGTATATTTTCATGAAATTATATCCTCAAATTGATTGTGAATCAGTCATTTCTTGTGCATTATAGTCCCTATAAGTGATTTTAGTCTTAGGTATTGGATCTTGTTCATATTTCCTTCTAAACCAGTACTCAAAACATTATGCTGAATAATATTCATAACACATAGCTCTTTCCCTGTAAGGTATCACCTGCATTCTAATTGTATTATATTCATTGTGTCTGGTTTTTAACATTTGTATTTCCTCCACACCAGAGATTTATAAGAGAAAATTTAAATTTTTATTTATTGCTAAACAACTTATTGAAAAGTAAAATAACAGATATATCCAATTTGTTGGCAGCAAATAGATTTGAAAATATATCTGGATATAAGTTCAATTTTTGAAATAAAATTGTTTATTCTATAATTTTTAACATACATGATTTGAGCTCCTACCATAGTGAAGAAATGTCCTCAGATAGGACAATGTTGGGAAAATTTGCCCAGGTGTACTGGCACCAACCTCTAAAGGCAGACGGGGCCAAGAGACCAAAAAAAGAGGCTGATAACTCCAGAATTAAGCAAAGAGTTTACTAAGGGAATTTATGCACAGAAGCAGAATCTTGGGCACTAGCAAAAGGGTGGAACCTGACAGGGGTGGGGATCTTGATATATATATATATATATAGCCTCCAGGAGCGTAGGTGGCCTGTAGCCTAGTGGCACAGTGTTTATTAAGAGCTGTATATTCCAGGGCAGTAAACAAATTTACTGAGCTTATCTATCGATGTAAGAACAGTCCTTTCAGGCTCAACTTCCAGAAGGGAACTAGGGATTACCTAGAACAACTTGCTTCTTAAAGATGGCATTGGTCTCATCAAACACTGGCGACTATTTTGCCTAACATTCTTCTTATTTCCATTACAATAATGAGTATCAATAGATTGTTAATGAAATGAATGAGATTGGGGATAAAATCATTGGTATTCATTTAAACAGCAAATAGTACTAAAATATACACAGAGTGGGAAATTACTCTTTTCTGACTAAATGTTCCAAATACCTCTCCAACTTTCTACCTCACCACAATCACGTTTTCCTTTTATAAATATGTGGTGAAATATGTATACCTATGTTATGTATACATACAATTTTGGATGTATGTTATTGTTAAACAAGTAATTTTTATTTTTTTCTGATCTCAGAATATTAATTCAATAATTAATAACTTTAGTACTCTTAAAGAAACAAAGTCATGTATGTAAAAGTATTCATGAAAGCCTTTAAAGTTATAGGGTAAAAGCCTCAGTAGAAATATAGAGAAGTGAATATAGTATCAGAAAACAATACAAATTTTATAACTCTATATAAACAACTACATAAATCATATACCTACTTAAAATGAGTAGAAAGAAAAACTCAAAAATTTTAATAGCTTTTGTACTTTTGTGGTAAAATTCATGGAGTGAGATTTTTTTTCATTCTTAATCTCCCAAAACAATCTCAATACTTTCTAAAATATTTAAAGTATTATTTTATTTGAAATAAATATTTGAAAAATTCAATCTTAAATATTATATATTTATAAATCCTTTTTTTCTTTTTATAAATAAAAAGATTATAACAGAATCTCTATGAAATTAAGTTTGTATTTTGTAATTTTTTTTCTAGTTGTACATTCCCAAAGACAACATTCAAAATCTGTTAGCATCCAAAATGTAATTAATCTGGGGTATGATGTGAAAATGTTCTGAAGGATGCTATTATCTTCTTGTAGGCAATGCATTAGTTGTTTTTAAACAAGCAAGCAGGAGTTTGTTTGAAACACTACTGCCTTATAGCCACTTTGTTTTATATCTAGCATAGTAAAAACAAGCTGATCAACCTTTCTAAGGTAGTTAAATATAAAATTACAAAGCTGCCAATGAATATTTAAATGCTAAAGGTATAAAATGCCTTAATTTTCTTGAATCACAAAGACAGCATAAAAAAACAAAACAAACAAAACAAAAAAAACAAAACACATATACTGTTGCCAAGTGTTAAGTGCTATAACTACCAAAGATGCCCCCATTCTCCCACTCTCAAATTCCAAACCCAAATAGGAGTTTCAGACCTTTGCATACACTCATTCTCTGGGATTTTTCATGACTGTACATCCTGGCCTTTAACTGGAATATGAAGTTCTATGTCACAGCTCTAATGGCCACTATGAAATTAACGTTAGCATGTCATATTTGCCCATGTTCTTAGAAATCTTTTCATGATTGAGTATAAGGACCTGTTGCCCCATTCTTTTCTCATTTGAATACTTGAGTGAGAATTGTGGTGAGGTATGGAATTCTCTTCATCCCAAACTACTTAACAGAGAAAGAGAACAAATGGGTTTTCCATCTCAGGAAATATTTTTTTATTGTCATCTTTTACTTTGTATTCATGCAGTGTGGGGGGCAGAGACATTTAAATCATTATGAATACAAGCAAAGTTTTAATAGGTTTTACTACATGATGTCTAGTTAGCATTCATTCATTTTTGTGTTTTTCCCTATATGTCAGGATGTTAAATAAAGTAATATTGAGTAACAGAAAAAAAAATCCATTATGTTTCAAGTTTCATTTTTATTGACATCCATAACATAAGTTAATGGTTAACTTGAAGAAAAGTAACTCATTTTGGGGGCGAACAAAGGTTCAGATACTTCAGGAAAGACAGCAGTAAGATTCAGAGGCAAGTGAAAATATAAAGGTGACTAGAAGGAGGTGGATTAGGAAATAGATTAGGAAATAGATTACTTAGGAGGCCTGCAGATAACAGGCAAATGAAAGACACATTAAAAGTGCCCATTTTGCAACCTGGTTGTCACAATGGAGGGCCTTGTTTATCAAATTGCAAAAAGAAAGGGGGTGGAAGAAAAGAACAAAGAAAAATCAATCAAAACAAGATTACTTTTTATGCTTCAAAATTAAAAAGGATCCAAATCTTTCAAGACACATTAGAGCAGGTATCTAGAAGGCAGCACCAAGTGCTGGACTCTCGGTACCGATTACTATTTTATGACAGGTTTGAGATGGAAGTTAAGAATACCGTAGAATAGGATAGACGACGATCTCTTTTTTAAAATCAATAGCTTTTAAAATCCCCAATGCTCTCACTGCTGAGATTAATAAAGACCAGGAATCCATCCTGAACACACACAATGACTTCTATTACAAAAGAAAAAATGAAAATGCTGCTATTACTGACACAGTCGATAGATCCCACCTCAGTGTATGCTGTGCTTTCTATATTTTTAATTTAAATGCATATAGTTCCAGGGACTGGAGCATGATCATCATTTATTTGCTTCAGAGCATAATGGAAGATGTAGAAGTTTGTCCCATAAATAAACATATAACCTGTCTTGGGTACCATTTTCTTAAAATATTTTCCCTGGAAACTTATCTAGCCATTCTCAATATGTGGTTCTTCCTCTAGCCTGCTCTTTATTACTGGGTTTTGGGATTTTTTTTGTTTGTTTTTTCTTTTTGCTAGTACTTGAACAGAATATCATGAAATTGTGGTTTCTGCCTCAGGTTTGAGTGGATATAGTCCCAAGTCTACAAAAATAGCAGCCTTGTTAAAAAATAAGAGAGGATATAAAGAAAATTTACATTCAGACTTTTGAAAGCTTAAAGGAATGCATAGTTTTATAAGCACATAATTTTTCCCAAGTACCTGAAAATATTTCTTACCCTTTGTGTTTATGCATCCCCAGGGTAAAAGCGACCTCTATTTTAAAAAAAAAAGTAATTAATATATATTAATCTAAAAATCTTTCAGCAGCACTTTTATTCTTATTATAAAGGGTGAGGCCACCAATAAATCATTCAAAAGAGTTATGCAGTATTTATGTGGAGTGTGCAGCAGACCCACTTAATCCAATTAAGCTCAAGATGTAATTCTCTCACTGATAGGCATCCGGAACTTCTACAGCAAATTCACAAATGCATTCAGAAGGTAAAACTTGTTTTGCAATATTTGCCTTAGAGACAGTATACACTGACCTTTTTTATTTTTTCTTTCAAGATAATATTTAGAGGACCCAGGTTTTTTTTGTGGTGGTAGATTCATTATATCTAGATTTATCATTATTTTTCTTTAAACCATTAACTTTATCAGCCCAAAAGCAGTTTAATAAATAAAGATTTGCTCTTCATTAAGGATCTGCCACTATTTTTCTCAGAACATAGATATCTACTCAGTGCATGAATTCCTAAAGTAAGAGCAAAGAACAAAAGATTTCATGCATACAATACAGACCGGAGCTGTACCAGTAGAGAGAAATGAACCTGCCGGTTAAAAAGAACATGCCTGCCTATGTGTAATCATGTGGTTTCTGTGTCACAATCAACATGTTCTCTATACATAATGCAAATTATTTTCTGTTAGAATTTTAAATAGAAAGAAAATAGAGAATGAGTTAAGAAAGGGATTGTTTAAGGCTCTAAAGAGACTCACAAAGATGTTTCAGGGGGAAAGAGCGCTTGGACCAGTTCATACAGAGTGTGGTAGTTGGTCTTTTCAGAACCAAACTAAAGAAATTCTCTGTAACCAAACCTATACAGGACTGGCAATATGTGGACATGATCCACAGTGATATTTAAGGAAAGGAGGATTTTTTCCCCCTAGACTATCCTAACAGTATCTTAGAAAGCCCAGAGATCTTTTAACTCTTTTCAAAGTGTGTTGCTAGACTAGCAGCATAGACATCTTGGGGAGATGGTTAGAAATGCCAATCTCAGGCCCTATTCTGACCCATCCAGGGGATTCTTAATCACTTTAGAGTACTAACATGTAGCCTTTAAGAAGATTTGTCACCCCTCCAGATTGTTGCAATTGTAAATAACATGGAAACACTGCTAGACCGTAAGTAGGTGTAGCCTGAGGAAGTACAGTGTTGAAGCTATGTGGTAGAATTTCTCCTTCCCAGATAGCTCTGACCTGCCCAGAGCAGTGATGGATCTTCGATGACCTGGTGCTTGAAGGAAATTAACCTGGACTTGGGAAGCCAGATGAAATTTGTGGTGATCTCTAATCATTCTGGTGAATGCATGAGTCAAGGGCTTTGATGCTGGCCATCTCTAGTGAAACCTTTTAAAACAGCTCTTTGTTTTTATAACTCTCTATTTTGATCACCGTTACTTCATGTGGTCTCTATATTTAGTCAACAATTGTGAAATGTTATTTCTTCTGAAATTTTTAAAAATTTCTTTAGGTTATTTATGCCAAACTATATCTGATGATAGAAAATACTTTTCAATTGCTTAAAAAAAACTAATTAATAATTAGTTTGTCTTCAAATGTTGCCTGCTGCAGAAGTATTTTCTTTAGTTAGTATGGTATAGTATCTAGCCAGAGATTATGCTTGATACTGTTACAAAATTATTATTTGATCTTCCTTTTTTAAAAAATTTCTTTATTGTTTAAGGTGTTACACATTGATCTTTCAAGTGCTTTCTTCTTTAGAACTAACCAAGATTATTGCTGAGATTATTATCATTTTTAATCCATAAATATCATTCTTTAACATAGCTCGATGAGTCATTTATTTTTTTTTTCCTTGGGAACTAAAATACATATTTATGACAGTGTTAAAATTTGGTTTTCTAAATGTAACACATTTATTTTGTTTGGGGGATTTTTCTTTTGCAGTTAAAATATTATAAAACCTTATGAAGTTTACCTAATTCCAGTTCAATTTATGCCTGTTTAAAAGCCACTTTCTAATTTATTAATTACTAACCAGTTGTTCTTCTTCCTCTTTCTGCCATATAGACTTTGATAATAACACTACTCTTATAAGCCTCCTCAAATACGGCCAAGTGTCAAAGTGAAGAGCACACAAATTAACTAAATCTATTCTAAGAATACTGTACTGAGGAAGTCCTGAAGTAAATGAGTGGAAAAATACACCCCTGACTGACTACCTCTGAGCTTTTAAATCTCTCAACATAAAGTGGACAGACAACTATATCTAGATTACAATTATAAGTACATTAAATATAAATATGGGGAGAGTAACAAAATTAATATGTTTTTGCAAAGCATTCCTGGGCTACCAATAGCCACATGAACGTGTATTATAAAGTGGAGTTGTTCTAAGAAGAGACCAAAAACAGGTGACTCGTTCATGCTCATAAGACAGTAGTGGACTGGCAAATGAAAGGAGAAAATTATGAGATGGGGAAACATACATAGAAAAACCAAAGGGAGCAGAGCATTCAAGGAAAACATACAAGTATGATAGGAAAAAGAGAGAGACAGTAATTTCACACACACATAATACAGAGGACAAGTACCACGGTACAACATATGAGATTTGTTGTCTTTTCAGCAATTATAAGATAAATCTTTTGTGGAAGGTAAAATGAGGATTTGAGTACATCAAAAGATTTTATTTATACATATGTACTCTAATTGCTGTGTTTTCCTATTTAAACCTCTTCTCAAAATAAGTTGCCATTTAGCTCAGCCAGGGCAGCTCAGTGGTTGAGTGTTGACCTATGAACCAGGAGGTCACCATTCGATTCCTGGTCAGGGCACATGCCCCAGTTAGGGCACAGTCCCCAGTGTGGGGTGTGCAGGAGGCAGCCAATCAATGATTCTCTCCCATCATTGATGTTTCCATCTCTCTCAGTAAAAACATATTTAAAAAATAAGTTGACATTTAGTAATTTAGAGAAACTAAATGAAAGTGATTCCAATGACAGGATCTTGTGTTTCACATCTTGGAAACAAACCAAAAGAGTGACATTAATCATTCTCTCTCTCTCTCCCTCTCCCTCCCTCCCTCCCTCCCTCCCTCCCTCCCTCTCTCCATTTTAGAGGGAGAAGTGGTTCTCTGGAACCCAGGTCCATTGCCATATAAGCACAATGCTGGTCATTTCATGGAAATATGTAGTTAGCCCAGTTACAGTGTCCCTAAAGGCTAAGAATATGAACATGGACATTTGCCAATTCAAATGTGGCTCATGGATTCTAACATCAAATCTGTCCTCTGTCTCCCTTCCCCAATCTTTAATCCATCAGGTCTTTAAATTGTCTAGCCATTATCTGAACAAACTGGATCTGTACCAGGATTCTAGAAGGGAGCAGCTCCATAGCTCACCGTTATTCCCCTGAGCTAGCCAATCCCACGGGCCATACCTTACAGCAGGGAGTGCAAAAAATATATCAAACTCTGGGATGGCTTTAAAAAGCTTAGTTTTCTTATGAGAATGAAGCTTTAACCTTGCCTAGCATCTAGGGAATGTAAAGGATTGCAATCTCCCATTTGTATGCATTAACCAGAAAGGCACTGTGCCAACATGGAGCCTTATTTTCAGCAAATAATTTTGCGGGAGAGCGGGAAAGGAAGAACTGAGATATCTATCTGAGGTAAATTTAACCAGATACAGGGATCCAGTTATGGCTAAATAAGTGCAAGCAATAAAGATACATGTTTTAAGAATACTGCTTTCTTTAATAAGTATGATCCCACACAGCCGGTTAGAAGGTGATGGTATTTTAGAGGCACAGTTTCGAGCTAAGCAGCTGCAGTACATACCCAGCTAATGCATGAGATATTGGTTTGAGGAAGGAAATAAAGGGAGATCTCAGTAGAGTTAAGAAAACAAATTAAAACAGTAGTTTGTCTCTCTGAAGCAAAGTGATTAATAGTTACACACAAACTCATCAATAATGCTAATGCAGAGCAATAGGTTAATGCTGCACATTAGCCTGTTTAATATAAATGAAACCATGGGAAACATTTATTTAAGGTGTGGATTTGATTGTAATTGCCTCTTCCCAAGTTTGATCTTATAATTTAATATATGTACTATATACATATATAATTTTAATTATAAATAATAATATATTTTTCAGATCATGTAATCTATTTTATTATAATAAATGTAATTATTTCTCAAATATAGTTTTTTCTACTAGTTGGTATACCTTTAATATATAGGCAATCTGTTTAGCCCAATGTCAGAATAATTTAGTTAATATCCACTGCCTATTATAAATATGATTGAGCCTCTTTGCTTTTTCTTACCCCCAACAAATACCCATTCTAAAGTTTTCCATACATGTCCTTTCTCTCTAATGGACTTTCTTCTCTAAATTCTCATATATCTAAGGAGGAAAACATAATAAATTTAGTATTATGGTTTTGGAATTTAAATAAGCAAATTCTGTTTTCCATTGAAATTCAGTGGGAAAACGTTCCTTATTACATGAATGTACAAATCTGAACATTAACAAAAAACATAAAAAATCTATACCCTAGTTTTCTGTATAGTATATACTAGATTCAAAGAATTAGGGCCCCCAATTCAAAACTAGGTAACAAGGTGATTTTATATATTTTCTTAAACTGTTTTATTATTTTTATTTCATTGATGCACCATTTGATTACTAATAAGCAATTTATAAATTATATCCTCAAATAGCATAGTGTGAAAACATAAATACAAAGATCATTTCTAGCCTGTCCCATGTGGCTCAGTTGGTTGGCATCATCCCATGCCCCAAGAGGTCACCGGTCTAATTCCTGATAAGGGCACTGGTTTTGTTGCAGCTCAGTCCCCAATTGGGGACGTGCAAGAAGCAGCAGCCTTTATGCAGGAGGCAGCAGCTGACCAATGTTTCTATCTTGTTCTATCCCTTTTCTCTCTCAAAAAATAAATAAATAAATAAATAAATAAAAACATATTTTAAGAAAAAAGATTATTTCTACCTTTTGTTTTCCATAAAAGGTAAATTTTTTTATGAGAACCTGTAGTTACAAGGCTCAATCAAAGCTTATATAGATTGTAGCTCAAGTCCTTTCATATAACTTCACCTTAGTTTCCCCATGTACAAAATGAGGCTTATTATTTATACCATTTGCTATTAAGATTTATTAAGTGTTCATTAGTTTTCATCTTGGTTGGACTCACCTTTGAAGGTTACAGTTTCTATTAATCCACAATAAATCTCTGAGAAATTCTATTTGAAACTTTCATTGTGAATATACTAGTCTCATTGAATAAATGTAGGATTTTAAGGATATCTGGGTTTTACCCATTTGCTAGTATAATGTCCTAAACTTTTTCTTCTCTCTGCATCTCAGTTTCTGTGATATAATAAAATTAATAATAATAATAATATCTATCTCTCTAGATGGTTGTAAGAATAAAGTAAAGAGTTCTTTTAAATTGCAAAGTTGTGCAATGTTATTCAATAATAGCACTTCAAAAAGTGCTATTTCCAGTTATGGTTTGTGTTATAAATAGCAAACATAATTTTGCATTCACATTTGAAATAGTCCTTCTTAAAAATGTGCATGCCTTGTTAGATAGTATTTTAAATACCTGGGCTTCCCTCTCTTCAAGCATTGCAAAAACTCATGTGGACTTCAGGTTCCTGTCTCATAGCTCAGACCTACTTTGATGGAGGATTACTCCAGCATGTTCTTCAGTGAACTCCTGATCTGCTTTATTTCACTGAGTTGCTTCTAAATGGAAGGAGTGATGTCGGTTACATGGAAATCAGAAAAAAAATATATTTATCTTTTAAAGGAGTCCTTTTTTCTTAGTAAACAAACCTCCTCTTTCTGGTCACTGGACAAAACCGTTCTTTTTATCTGATGCCTACTTTGCATCTCTCTCCATTTTAGAGGTCTCTGTCATTGCTAACTTAACATGTCCACCAATTTCATCTCACATTATATTGTTCTCAAATTTCTAAAATTGACAAGTTCTTATGAGCCTCAGGATCTATATACTATGTACATGCTGTTCCTTTTACCTAAAAAAATCTTCAGATGTCTAATTCCTTCTTATCTTTTGGGTCTCAGGTTAGATGCCACCTCATGCAAGAAGATGTCTTTGACTACTGAATCGAAAATACATCCCATCTAATTTACCCTTATTTTCATTTGCAGCACTGGTCTCGTTGTGTAATTATATAACTGTTCCTCAACTTATTTATTGTTTGCCTCCTCCAGTTTACTGTGAACTCCATGACAGAGGGTTACTATGCCTGTTTCATTCCTCTCCATGAATCTCAATGACCAATACATAGAAGGCACCCAATGAATAGTTACTGACTAAATTAATAAATTAATACAAGGAACAGAGAAAATAGAATTTAAGTGTCTTTGTGAAAGTAGAATTTGTCTAGAGACACCATCTTAGAAGATTGGATTGGATGGTTTTAGTTGTTGCTGAATATCACCTTATGGCTCTCTTGCTAACATTTCAGTGCAACATGCCTTAAGCTCAACTCATTATTATTTTTCTCATTCTTGTACTCCTTTTTAAGCCTGCTCATCCTTATATACATCCTAGCTCTTGTAATGGCTCCATCCACTTCCCAGTCTAAGAGTAAACTTGGGGACCATATATATTTAGGTCCTTCATCTTCTTCACTCTATGTATCCAAATAGATTTCCTCCTCTAAAAGACTCTTTATTCATTATTATTTTGTGTTCATTTGTCTCTTATCTGAAAACCTGCATTAACTCCTGACTAGTCTCCATGTTTCCAGTTTCTCCATTCTTCCTTATATGCTTATATCTCCTAAAAAATTATAAAAATCTTAAGGGCAGGGATTCTCTTAGTCATCATAGTTACATGTACACTTAGTCAATTCCTGCCTAGTCCTTATTGATTTAAGATTCAGTAGTATGTATATCTTTGTACAGTCAACTTATAATTTATAATAATAATGACATATTTGTAAAGATGCTTTTCAAAATAGCTTTAAATCTCTTTCCTCATTACTTAGCTCTCTAATGTGGTAATCATGCAAACATTATCACTCTAAAGCTTCCAAAGCCTCATTCTTCCCCATCTTTCAAGTACTGTGCCCTACAAGTATAAACAATAGTATCTATTATGTATTCATTAGGATTCCCTTGATATACCCTATTAAATCTTGATAATTATTCTCTCTCTGTGTTTCTAGGGATAACACATTGCCTTTCTGCTCAACATTCCTTGGCCCCACACAATACATACATACATGCATACATACATGCATACATACATACATACATACATACATGAAAAGAGTTGAGCATATACTTTCTGCTAGAGGAGGGAAACACGATGAGCCAGTTACAAAGATTGTAACTTTTTGCATATCAGCAGCTTTTGGACGTGGTGAGCAGTGGTCCCTCCTTGGGAAAAGTAACAGGTATTTCAGAATGAGAAGAGGCAGAGTGGTCACGTTGATCAGAGAAGACTTGCCTGTAATACCTACCTTCCTCTCTGCCTCAGGAAGGGGCAAAAATAGTGAATCAGGCATGAAGCCATCATAACAAATGGTCTGGGCACCTTCTTTGGGCCATTTGTGGTGGGGGGAGAAGGGAATTTATAACTGGACAAGCCTTTTCCTTTCTCAGCACTCTTGTCATGTTTTTTGTTTTTGTTTTTTATATAGTCACCATGACTAAGATAATGGATAAGGGTCACTTGACCGGGTCTGAAAAATAGACCTCAAACCTTCTTAAGAAATTTCAAAAGTAAGTTATATAGGTGCTTTGTCAAAAATAAATTATCTGGGTATGGAGCTGGATTTAGTTCAAGAAGGAAAATCTAATTTTAGTAACAAATGGGTAGCCAATGACAATCAAATTAAGGACGGTCCTCACACATCTTGTAGATTGCCTTCCTGGAAAGGTACTAGCAATCGCAATGACATATGCTGCATCTGACTGTATCAATGTGATAAAGGAGTCACTTTTTGTGCAAGAGCATATACATATATATTATATGTATAACATTTTATAGATACTACCAGAAGCCCAGTGCACGAAATTCATGGACCGGGTGTGGTCCTTAGGCCTGACTGGTGATCAAAGTGTGAGCATCTGGCATGGAAGGGCTGACCTCTGGGCCCCGGGCAGCACTTGGGCCCCCAGACCCCAGTGCGCCCCCCTCCGCCTGAGTCATCGGGCTCCCGCTCAGCTCCCTCAGTGCCTGGAACCGGGCGGTGGCCCTGCCCCCCCGCCGCCGCTGCTGGTCGCAGTCTGTGGGGCTATTGGTGGGGCTATTGGGCCCCATTTGCACCTGCCTTCGCCTGGTGCCGCCTGCTCACCTGCTCCACCATCCCACCGCAGTCCCGCTCTTGTTGGGGCCCATTGGGGCCAGCAGCGCCTGCACTGCTGCCCACTGCCAGTGCTGCGTCACCAACTCCCACCATGTTCTGTGTCGCCCCCTGGTGGTAAGTGCATGTCATAGCAAGCGGTCAAGGGGACAATTTGCATATTAGGCTTTTATTATATAGGATCATAAGCACTTCATAAAAGGAGTAAATTTTCAAGCATTTTTGGCAATAGAATATTTTTTTCATAAGATCATTTTAATGACACTGAATGCATAAAATAGATAAAAATGTACTGTGATTAAAACATTTATGGGAAAGAATCAGAAACCCCGCACGTGGCCTTTCCCGCATCTCCCATTGTGGCCCTCAAAAGTCCTCCACACACCTTGGGTTGATTTAATCAAGGACAAATAAAACCTTTATCCTTTAATAGTATAAAATTTCTAAAACACAGTTAAAATATAACCATATAAATATTTAATAGAGCATTTATTACTTGTATGAAGTTGTATTTCTTACCTTATTTTTGCCAGAACAAATCAGAAAGTGAAAAAATGTTCTCACAAGAGTTCTTGAATTCAGAAAGGCTTTGAGGGGAATTTGGTAAATGAATTTGAAAAAAAAAAAAATGAGGTTCATTGTCACTTTATTCTCATGAATTTTCCTAGGAGGGCATCAACAGTAAAGATCAAGTGATTTCTCTGTATTTGGCATTAGAATTTCATTTCCAGGAGTTTGAATGGTGAATATACTTATCTCTGTGCTTCTCATCATGAGAGTCAAAATGAATATCACAGATGTTGTGACAGAGTTGAGTACATTCACAAGGACCTTAGATCAGAATAGTCTGGAATTAGAAGACCAGAGAAGTCCCAATCATACCAGGGAACGAATGCTATTTTTCTCAAGGTAATCAATGTATTTAGCTATATTAAAGTACTTTGTAAATACCCAAATGTTCAGTTTTTTGAAAATTTTACCAAAGTAAAATGGATAAGTTTTAGATGTGGAAACCCCCAAATAAATACTTAGATAATTAAGGATGAACATTTGACAAAGATGTGGTTTCTAGTAATATTTCCAGTAGATTTTTTTGGAATAAACTTATAGTAATGGAAAACCTTATTTTATATTATTTAAATTTTTATTAGAATTGATAATTTTTTTAGAAAACTTATGAAATATATTATTTTACTGGGCACTCTCAATATTGTTCTTCTTAATCAAAAATATTTGTTCAAATTTTTTTAATGTCATTGAATTTTGAGAAACAATGATAGTGGTATTTAGAAACTTTCTGAGACTTTCATAAGTGACCTCTAAAGACAAAGCAACATCTTTCTGGAAGTAACATCCTGGAGTGAGTTAAGTAAGTAAAAACAAACAAACAAACAAACGTGTGTGCGCGTGTGTGTGATTTTTTTTAACCACTGACTTGTGGCTTTAGCTACCAATGAATACTTTTTGAAGGCCTTCCATTTCTCTTTTCTGGGAATGACTTGAGGGTTAATGAGACAATGGATCTGTGAGTGCCACTGTAGAAAGATGGTAGCTTCATATAAATGATTATAATTATCCAATTTTCTGAATGTTTTCTTAATAAGCAGATGGGAAATTTCCATTTATGGCAAGGAATTTCAAAGGCTTAATCATTTCATTTTTGTCACTATTCAAAATTTCAAGCATAGCTCTGCTCAAAACTCAAATCACTTCTAGAAATCATTCATATTTATCTCTCAGGGGGGAAAAATTAGTGAATGGGTGTGAATAACTTTGGATAATCTACACACCAAACAGCAGCGAAAACTTGGCAGTTGTTCAATTTATTTGATCAGTGTAGATTGTCAAATGGAATTATTCAAACCCGAAGCAGAACCTTTAAAATTGTTTGGCTCTAGATGTGCAAAGAATTGTTTTTATGAATTAATATACACGAGTCATTTCTATCAAGTCTGTGTTAAAACAGACAATTCTGCCAGTCACTCACTCAACTTTTTGAATAGTCAATCATCAAATAAATAATTATTTCAATTGATCTGAATACGTGGCACAATTACTTAGTGTTTTAGAGTGTATCCAGTTGTGAATAAAAGCATAGTGTCTAGTGAAAAAAAATCTCTGCTTTGAGTTGACAAAGAAAGCAGTTAGAGAGAGTAACTGAAATGGCTTGTGGAGTTTAATAGAGAGATCAAGTCCTGCCACAAGTGGTCAGAGGTATGGTACAACCTCTAATTACAGGAAAACGCTCTCATTATCACTCCACACCAGTTCCCTTAATAAGGCGTTGATTTATTGTCAGTGGGTGAGTGGTGCAGAGTTGCCAGTGAAAGTGCTCACCCTTTAACTAGTGTAGATCTAAGTATGTGTCCGGATTAGCTGTTTTATCTGTTTTTCTTCTAAGTACTTCCTCTGCATCATATCACTGAGGTGGTATTAACATTCATCTGATAAAATAAAAGCATTTTTCTGTAAATGTTGGACCTAAGCAAACACATCACAAGAAAAATCAAAAGGAAAATTAAATACAAATCGCCTTCATAATGCTGCTAATTTGTTACTGCTTGCAGTAAAGCTCTTAATGAGATTATCTGGGATTGGGCCAGTTTCCCTTGAGAGTTTCATTAAACTCCCAAACATGTTTCCTTCATTTATGCCTATGCACTTAGTATATTTGATTATATTTCATATCTGGTAATTCACATTTTTTGCAAATTTGTAAAAATATTTCTTATAACAAAAGGTGAAAATTCAGAGTAATTATGTGTATGATAAAAGTTTTCTTTGTATGATATACATATATGTATGTCCATTTGCCTCACTACCTACTTAGCAAATTACTTGGTGAAGGTCAAAAGAGGGGTGCTGGAGAACGTTTTTACCAAATTCAGGGAATCTGCTTTCCCAAATGCTTTTTTAAATGTGGAAGAGAATAAAAATAAATAAAGGTTGGAGATCTGGTAGTCTCAGCTTCCTGCAGTCTTATTCAAGAATGATACACAAAATAGGGTATTGAATACTATTTCTTGGACTTTGAATGTGCATCTCAATTCCCTGCATATCTTGTTAAAATTCTGATTTTGATCAGTCAGTTTACTGTCCCTGCATTTCAAACAAAATTCAACAAAGGCTACTGGTCAACAAGTCGATCACGCTTTGAGTGGCAAGAAGTTAGTTTAATAAACTACTAACAGAATCAATTCTAGTTTAAAGAACCAAATATAAAGCAAATGAGTGTTATAAACAAAAACCAAGTAAATAATGTCATTAGGATACATAAGCCATTAGAAAATGTATTACATAGGAGCCTGTCATACATTTATCAGAAATTTTAGACTTGTTAAATAAGATCTCATTAAATGAATAAAAATGCCACATAATGAAGATATCAACTAAGTCGTGCTCTCTGCTATGAAATTCTGATAGTCATATTAAAGATAAATAGCTTTATTAAAACTAGACATTTCTATTAAAACCAAAAACAGTCCTTAGAAACAACTATATAAATCAAAAGGCAAAAGTGCAAGGGAAAACAGTAATAGTTACAAAGCAGACATTTTAGTCCCAGCCCTGCCATGGAACCAGCTTCCTTTATCTAAAATTGAAGATCATAAACATCTGCCCAAATCTCATAATATATGTAGTGAGATCTGATTATGATAATCCACATGTATGCATTTTTAAATTATGTATAACATATCTAAAATATTTTAAAATTTTAAATACTATTTTCTTCTGTAGATAACAGGCTATGATGCTATAGTCCATGTTGGTACATATGCTAATTTGTAGTGTTTAAATTTGTCTGTGATCTCTAGGTTTTAATATATGTGAGAGAGAGAGTGGTCAATTTTACTTGGTAGTGCACTTTTTTGAATGCCCTGGTTTTACCTGAAAATGTGCTTACAGATTCTTTTGGCACAAATTCCATTTAAATCTGTAGCAACATAATCATTCTTATTGAAGGCTGCCCCTGGAGTTCTGGGACTAAAGGAGAGAATTTAGTTCCATATATGGATAAACAATTACAGAAAGTGATTAAAATTTATTTGGTGATAGGTGTCAGTGATTATTTTAACTTGTAATATGTGTGTTATTATTTTAACCATTTGCTGCAACATGACAAAGAAATTAAAAAGGAGGGCTTAACTAATCTCTCAAGTAAAAAGTTCGAGAGAATTTACCAGCATAAAATAGGCACACTTATGAAAAGAAAACCCACTGTTAAAAAACACATATATCAAAGAGAGATAAGCTGTGAGAATGTCAGTGGAGGCAATTCTCTCAGGCAATGAACTTTTGTTCCAAAAGTTTCAGTGTTTCTAGTGTTCACCTAGGGATGGGATGCAGTTCTGATGTGTTTTGCTGAGTCAGGGATTCCTCAAGGCAACTGTCAAGATTGATGCATCATCTTTAAAGATGTGTCTTATAACTGTGCTATGACCCAAGGCGAATCTTGGACCTTTCTGTGAGCTATAGGAGGTGTATATAATTCAGTTTATTCAGGGTTTGCATTGAGTATGGGGGTTTGTGTTCCTTATTGAGCAAAAAAAAATTGGAGGTAAATTCTTCCATGAGTTTTTTAGGGTTTTACTTGAAATGAAAACCCACAATGTAATCTCGTGCTCTTATTGTTTGTTTGTCATGTCTAGACAACTTGGGAAGCTTTCAATGTGGTTTCACATTTCCCATGAATCAACAAATTCTTTTATTAAAAGAGTGGGTTTTTTTTTTAACTGTAGTTATTCTATATTATTTACCATGAACTATACTGTTTTCATTAATTTAATTGAACATACTTTTATTAAACTCTGCCTCATTGCGGGCATCATCTTCCAAAAGGACATGTCTAATCTTATCTCTGGGCTTAAAGTCCTGCAACGGCTTTGCTGCCCAAAATTTTTAATAAAGTCAAACCTCTTTAATGTGCTGTACAAGGTTCCTTATGATGTGGCCTTGGCTACCCCTATTTACAATCCAATTTCTTCACTCACACATCCTAACTTCCAGCCATGATGACTTCTGAGAGCGGTTCCCCCAATTGGTCATCCTCTCTCAAGCTACGTTACACATGCTATGGTTTGTATCTAAAATGTCACTGTGTATTCTTTCTTCAAAATTTCTCAATTGCACTTCAGAAGTCACCTCCAGCTAGAAGCTTTCTAAAATCCCTGTAGAGGTTGTATGACTCTTCTGAGTAGAGTGACCATTTTTCCTGGTTTGCTAAAGACAGTTTCAATTTATGCTTATTCAGTAACACAGGCAGTTACTAACTTTTTTTTTTGCCTCAATTTCCTTATCCATAAATGATATATAACTTCTGGTGGTTTGTGATTTTAAATTAAATTGTGCATGTAAAGCACATAGCTTACTGCCTGGTACATTGCAGGTTGACAATAAAATAGTGTTTTGTTTTGTTTTTAATGTAATGACACTGTATTGTAATTCCCTATTACCTCCTTCACTGGACCTTTAGCCTCTTAAAGACAGATGTGTGTGTGTGTTTTATCTATTTTTCCATGAGACCTAGCACAATAGTTGCCACATTATATATGTGTAATAAGTGTTTATCCAATGGATAAATAACTAGAATGATTGACAGAATGAATGATTGAATGAATGAATGTAGACATATTACCTGGCCTCAAGGTTAAGAAAACAGCTTTTAATATAAGCTATCCTATATTTCATTGTCCTAATACGTAAAAGACAGTGGGAGCAGTGACAAAATTGCACTTGTTCCACTGGGAGATTAGGAAGTATTCAGAGAGAAAGTGGCACTTGAACTTCAAGATGTAGAAAGATGTAAAAAGAAATGCCGTTCCAGACAAAGGCCATGATCACCATATTATCATTGTACAATGATTATCTTAGTAAATGATATGTACTATAACTTTAAAATATTACAAAGAGTATTTCTAAAGTTGAATGTAAAAGTTCCTATGTTCTATCTTCTTAAGAGGCCTTAGTCACTGCAATTTTTTTTTATGAGGTATTGCTAAGTGTGATCCCTCTTATGCTGATACAGAATTTTAAAAATAATTACAGTCAGGCATTCCATTTCCTCTTGGTTTAAGTGTTGAAAGTTTATGTGACTGTGTGGTGGGGGAAGTGAGATGTTCATGTTTTCTCCTTTGATTTTTAATATGATAATCATCTCTAAAACTACAGTTAAAATTAATAAAGAGATTTTTTTTCTAAAATTAGAAGGATCTATTGCATATGACAAGTTATAACTGTTTATAATGTCAGATTATTTTCAAAATATTACAGATGTGGAAAAGGGGTAGAATTAATTTTGAGTAAAATTATGGCTTGTCTGCAGATAACACAATCAACCTTTCAAAAGCAAACACCTCTTTCCAAGTATAGTTGTTAGGAAATGAAAGCCTTATTCAAATGCTAAATACGAAAAATGAGGATAGGAACAGAAACTCCTCTGGAGAAAAAAATAACAAAGAACAGAATTTTAGGCATGATTTTCAAAGAAATTGCCCCTTGTAAGTGCTACTAGGTGTTGGTTGGATGGCCTTGGTGATATTGACAGCCCGTCAGAGTGGGGGATTCAAGTTAATGGACAGCTAATATCATGATTGAATGGTGCCCAATCTGCTTGAGGATGGAAAATCAGTAGTCTATTAGATTTGTCAGAAGATGGGAAGGGAAAGTATGTTGTGTTTGCCTTCATCGCCAGGGTTACACTAATTAAGCACCTCCTTAAGATGGAAAGGAGCCTGGAGAATTGAACTGGTAATGAGATTCAGGCTTGAAGTAAATGAAGCAACTTTACCATAAGGCACACTGAAAGACAATTAAACCTCTTTATCAATGCAGCTTTCATCCAGAAATAAAATCTCACACGGCTGCTATAAAATACACAGGGGACTGCGAGGAACTGTAAATCTTTTTCTCAGCTTGCGGTTGTACTTATAACTTCCGCATTGTTTTGACATTTGGGTTTATTTGCATTGGAAGTTAGTCATAGTGAA
Organism: Eptesicus fuscus; assembly: GCF_027574615.1. NCBI lineage: Eukaryota > Metazoa > Chordata > Mammalia > Chiroptera > Vespertilionidae > Eptesicus > Eptesicus fuscus. Next base: position 34,199,290 of record NC_072475.1, read on the forward strand.
TAGCATTTCATTTTCCTACATAGAAGTTTCTGGTGTGTCACATTTGTTGAAATCTTTCATGAAAGGTTTTGATTAAGCATAAAACTGGTTAGAGATAAAAAGCAATTTCCTCAAAAATTTTTGGACTGAAAAGAGGGAATATTCTAAAGAGTAATCATTGCTGTTCACATTTCAAAAATCCTATGAAAAGTACTTCAGTAAAGTTAATTTTCTAGATAAAGGCTAATTCTTGCTTCTACAAATATCACCTTTCCCTCAAGTTAAAAATTTTCTTTTGGGAAAGACCCTAACAAATAGCCAGAGAATAGTTTCATTTGGATTTTTAGATTTTACTTTAAACACAGTGGTGGGAGAATGAGTTTTTATTGGCAGTTAAATTTTTTGATGAATGGGCAATTATTAAATATGCTCTTACCATACAGTAAAATAACATAACCCATCTGCGTTTTATAAGGAAATAGGCTTTTAAAACAATACTTTATTTCTATGTTGCAGTGTCATAGCAGTATAGTGAACTGTTGTACATAAGATAACTTAAAAATATCTATACTAATAAAAGGGTAATATGCTAATTAGACCAAATAGACCAGATGTCTTTCCAGACAAAGCCATGGTGGTGGGGCTGCGGCAGAGGTGGTTAGAGGCGATCAGGCAGGCAGGCAAAGGTGGTTAGGGGCAATCAGGCAGGCAGGAAGAGGCAGTTAGGAGTTATCAGGCTGGCAGGGGAGAGCAGTTAGGGGCAATCAGGCTGGCAGGGGAGCAGTTAGGGGTGATCAGGCAGGCAGAGGCAATTAGGGGTGATCAAGCAGGCAGGCAGAGGAGTTAGGGATGATCAGACAGGCAGACAGGTGAGTGGTTAGGAACCAGTGGTCCTGGATTGTGAGAGGGATATCCGACTGCTGGTTTAGGCCTGATTCCTGTGGGTTGGGCCTAAACCAGCAGTTGGACTTGAGACTTCAATGTGGATGTATGTCTTATGATGATGTAGCATTCATGTCTGAAGTAAAAACAGAAGCAGTCAATAATTTCCTAAACCATTTCTCTCTTGGTCAAGTGAAAAGAGGGCCAATGCAAAAGCCTTTTGTGAATTAAAGACATGACAAAGAACCACCAAAACTTTAACACTGCCTTCGTTTAATTATCTCGAATGTTCCTCATTTTTTTTTCAGAGTGGCATACACTTGAATTGTCATTTATAGATGTGAACATTCTGCCAGTACAGACTTACCCAGTCTTGTTAAAGCTTGAAACTACAGATGTTCACTTGGGTGGTTTCTCCATAGCAAGCATTTCCTTGATTTGAGTTATTTCTCGATCCACCAGGTACTGTGTTCCATTTCCCTGTAGATTTGTACTTTCTTTCCACATCTCTACCTTCCAAATGAACTAATCACAGCATTCAGTTTGGTTCCTTGCATTATTTCTGTTGTATCATATCTGGGTTGCATTTCTGTCTAGTTGTTTTTAAAGGGATGTTTATTTCCTTGTATTGTGTTTCAGGTGAGGTTACATACTAATCCTATTGCCTGAATCAGACATCCAGGGAAAGAGCATAAAAACCTGAAACCAATGGAAAACAAATGTTTTTATCCCTTATTAATTGGCTCTTAGAGTATTTTTTTTGTTGGGTTTATGTACATTGTAAAAATGAATGAATATTTCTGAGGGTTAACTGTTACAACACAACCCCCAAGAACAATGCCTAACATATAGTAGGTACTCAAAAACATTCCAGGGTATAAACCAGTGAATAATTATAAGGGATAAGTTGCTTGATGTAGGCAGTCAAAATAGGTTATTTTTGACCAATAAATTATTTTCCTGATATCATGGTTCTTTGCTTAAATTACATATATAAATGCCTCAATTTTTCAATCTATTTTGACTAGGTAAACACAGGGCCTTAGAGTAGTTTCTTTTAATCCAAGGAGACTCAGGGTAAAATGCAGATGGATTAAACAAATTTAAAGCACTGAACAAGAAATCTGTTATCCCAGAGGACAATCCTTTTTGGCTTTTAGTAAATAGTTACTGCTGCTTTTCAAAGGTCACATTCAGAAACACCCAAGGCAAGTGTTGGGAAAGATTTGTCAGCCTTTCTTATTGCACTTAGGTACCACTTGGCACTGAACAGCTGGAACTTTGTCCTGATGGATTAGCCAAAGCAGATAATTTTTAAATTATCATTTTAATCTTTAAAGGCATTTTAAAGAGTTGAGATTGTGTGGTTTTCTTAATTACTAAATATTCCTTTTGTTAATCTCTAGTCAACCAGTCTAAGAGAGGGGGTACCCACTAATATTCCATATCATGCCAGGTGAGGTAGTGAAGGTGGCAGGGGCTGGGGCTGTAGGAAGTGATGTGGAACAGCAAGCACAGTCCCCAGGGAAAACAGTAGCTGCTTCTTACTCCTGGTTGATCACATGTCAGAATGCAGACCAAATGTCTCCAGATCTTACAATTATTTAAGAGAACCTGAGACTTTGGCTTTTATGTGAGCTCTACTCTCCCAACCTTTAAATGGTGGCAATTACTTCAAGTGCTTTTAAGTCCACTGTGATCACAACAAATGAATTATAGGAATATGCAAAATACAAATGAAGCTTAACAATGTGTCAAATGGAAGATATAGTTACCACATATTTTACTTCACCTTTTACCTTTCTGTAAAGTTTAAAGTTAAAATATCTACCTTTAATGAATATGTGCAGATGCAATAACACTTTAGACAAAGAAAAGCGATGGAATGATGAACACAAAGGATACAGAATGGGAATCACATTTGGTGGAGGAAGGAAAGGAATGAATTATTAGATACAGGTTATTAATAAGACCCTCTTTTATGGTTTGAGTGAAGGTCTGAATGCTATTACATTTTTAAATGAGAACTAAATACATGAGAGCCACATGTAAAATTACAAGGAAAGTATGTCATGAAACAAAGGTCAAATTCTGTGCATATTAAGTCTAATTAGAAAATATATTAGATCAAACTAAACACATGTATAGTTAGATGCAGGTTAGAGCCTATAACCACTAATTTTCAACCTCAGTTCTAAGAGGACATAGCTAGCAAGATGATTATTATGTAGGTGAGAGGTTCACACACAAGACAAATAACAGTTTAATAAAATGATTCAAGAAATGTCACAAAGTAATAGCTGAATAATTGCCAAATTATTATAAAAGCTATTGGCACTATATCATAAATTAGGGAATTCTCAAATGGCTTAGAAAGACTTCTATGAGAGATATAAGAACAGTCTTGATGTTCAGGTTGTTTATACATAGAAACATTACAAGGACACATTATCCAGTTGAAAAATAGTCACCTGGATATTGAAATAGATGAATAGATATATATTTAAACTTTCTCTTACTTCATTACCACATTTGTAATTTTTTTTAAAAAAGCTTCCCTATGCTTTAGAAGGTTGTTATGCATATAAGAACTAATTCACAAAATAGAGTTTGAACTTCATAAATACAGTCATTAAAATAAATGTGGGATGTGGGAAAAGTCAGTATTATTATTATTATTCTGAATTGATCATTACAATTCTTACTTCTCTTTTCTTCATTCAATCTTCTTTTGGTGGTATTTGTTAATACCACTCTGTTTGGCTCAGTGTTCCATAGATCAATGACACAGATTAACTGCCTAGTTAGATGGAAGATGTACTTTATATCTTCAGTTGTATTAAAAAGACATTCTCAAATGTAACTCATTACTCCTGCACCTCTATTAAAATGATGAATTCAACAGGAAAAAAAACACACAAAGTAAATTGATTTAAGCCAATCATAACATATTTTTAAATGATACATTAAATTAAAATACAGATGTGATTTTTTGGGGGGGCTGTTATTGATTAATCTTGAATCTGGCAGAGTGATTAGTATACAATAGGCACTCAATAAATAGTGAACTAATGAATTAACAGCTTGGCCTTTTACTCCTTTAATTGATCCTCAAAACAACTTGATACAAAGCATAATTATTTATGGCTAAAATATAAGCATGAATGTACCTATTATTTTTATAGAATCCTATCTAATAAAAGAGTGATATGCAAATTGACCATCACTCCAAGATACAAGATGGCCACCCCCATGTGGTCAAAGATGGCTGCCTCCATGTGGACACAAGATGGCCACCACAAGATGGCCTGCAGGGGAGGGCAGCTGTGGGCAGTTAGGGGTGACAAGGCCAACAGAGGAGGGCAGTTGGGGATGATCAGGCTGGCAGAGAAGGGCAGTTGGGAGAGACCAGGCCAGCAAGGGAGGGCAGTTTGGGGGGGACCCAGGCCTGCAGGGGAGGGCAGTTAGGGTTGACCAGGCCAGCAGGGGAGGGTTGGGGGGGACCCAGTCTGCAGGGGAGGGCAGTTAGGGGTGACCAGGCAGGCAAGGGAGGGCAGTTAGGGTTGACAGGCCAGCAGGGGAGGGTAGTTAGGGGTGACCAGGCTAGCAGGGAGGGCAGTGGGGGCGACCAGGCCTGCAGGGGAAGACAGTTAGGGGCAATCGGGCTGGCCGGGGAGCAGTTAGGCATCGATCAGGCTGGCAGGGGAGTGGTTAGGGGGTGATCAGGCTGGCAGGCAGAAGTGGTTGGGAGCCAGCAGTCTTGGATTGTGAGAGGGATGTCCGACCTCCCGTTTAGGCCCAATCCCAGGCCTAAATGGGAGTTCGGACATCCCTCAAGGGGTCCCAGATTGGAGAGGGTGCAGGCTGGACTGAGGGACCCCCCCACCCCGCCGTGCACAAATTTCATGCCTGTAGTATGTATATAAACATATAGGTCTAAGTGCACATAGTATCCTCTATAATTTATGCATTCCCATTTTCATGAAATATTAATGTTATCACAGGATAGAAGAAGTAGAAAGGAAAGGTTGATAATCCCACAACTCATACTAGATTTTTAATGTTTATTTTTTATATTCTATACCATGAGTAAGTGCTTTAACATTTTTCTTCACTGGAATGAATCATTCCCAAGAGAATTTGCTTATAAATAGTATATAAACTCCAAAAGACACATTTTTAGTTTGCTAGTAGATTAGGATATTAATTTTTTGTACTTTCAAAAAATAATCTTCATGCTAAAATCCTCAACAAAGTATTATTGTATGGAATCCAGCAATACTTAAAAAGATCATACAAATCAAATGGGATTTATTCTGGGGAAGCAAGGTTGGTACAATATCTGCAAATTAATAACATGATACACTACATAAACAAAATGAAGGATAAAAACTACATGACCATATCAGTAGATGCAGAAAATGCATATGATAAAATCCAGCACCGATTTATGATAAAATCTTTCAGCAAAGTGAGAATTGAAGGAATGTACCTCAGTGTAATAAAGGCCATATATGACAAATCCACAGCAAATATTATACTCAATGGGCAAAACCTAAAAGTGCTTCCATTAAGATCAGGAAAAAGATAGGCTGTCCACTTTCACCACTCTTATTCAACACAGTACTGGAAGTCCTAGCCACAGCAATTAAACAAGAAGAAAAAATAAAAGGCATCCAAATTGAAAAGGAGGAAGTAAAACTTTCATTAATTGCAGATGAGATGATATTGTACATAGAAAACCCTAAAGACTCCACTAAAAGGCTACCATATCTAATTAGTAAAACTGACAAAATAGCAGGATACAAAAGTAATATTCAGAAATCAATGACATTTCTACATACCAATAATGAACTATTAGAGAAATTAAGAAGACAATGCCATTTACTATTGCAACAACAAAAAATAAGGTACCTAGGAATACATTTAACCAAGGAGGTAAAAGACCTGTACTCATAAAACTATAAGACATTGAAGAAAGAAATTGAGGAACATACAAATAAGTGAAAGTATATACATGTTCATAGATGGTAAGAATTAATATAATTAAAATGTCCATACTACCCAAAGCAATTTATAGATTCAATGAAATTCTTATTAAAATACCACTGGCATGTTTCACAGATCTAGAACAAATGTTCCAAAACTTTATATAAAACCAAAGCATACCCTGAATAGCCTCAGAAATCTTGAGAAAGAACACAGTTGGAGGTATCATAATACCAGATATCAAACTATACTATGAGGCCATTGTAATCAAAACAGTCTGGTACTAGCATAAGAACAAGCATATAGACCAATGGAACAGAACAGAGAGCCCAGATTTCAAACCATGCCTATATGGTCAATTAATATTTGACGAAGGAGGCAAGAGCATACAATGGAGTAAAGACAGTGTATTCAATAAAAGGTGTCAGCAAAATTGGACATGTTCATACAAAAAATGAAACTAGACCACAAACATACACTATACACAAGAATAAACTCAAAATGGATTAAAAGCTTAAATGTAAGTTACAAAACCATAAAAATCTTAGGAGGAAACATCAGCAGTAAAATCTCAGACATCTCTCATAACTATATTTGCAAACATGTCTCCTAGAGCAAGGGAATTAAAGGAAAAAAAGAAATATAACTACATCAAACCAAAAAGCTTTTGCAAAGCAAAATAAGTCATCAACAAAATTAAAAGGGAACCCATTGTATGGGAGAACATATTTGTCAATAATAAATCGGATAAGGGGTTAATTTCCAAAATATATAAAGAACATATACAATTCAACACCAGGAAGACAAACAATCCAATTTAAAAATGGGCAAAGAACCTTCTTGAAAGAGGACATACAGATGGCCAATAAACATGAAAAAAATGCTCAATGTCACTAATCATCAGAGAGATACAAATTAAAGCCACAATGAGATATCTTACACCTGCTAGAATGGCTACCATCAATAAATCAACAAACAACGGTGCTGGTGAGGATGTAGAGAAAAAGGAACCCTGTGTATTGTTTGTGGGAATGCAGACTGGTGCAGCCACTGTGTAAAACAGTATGGAAGTTCCTCAAGACATTAAAAATGGAACTGCCTTTTGACCCAGTGATCCCACTTCTTGGAATATATCCCAAGAAATCAGAAGCACCAATCAGAAAGAATATATGCACCCCTGTGTTCATAGCCATATTATTTGCACTAGCCAAGATCTGGAAACAGCCCAAATGCCCACCAGTAGATGAGTGGATAAAAAAGCTATGGTACATTCACACGTTGGAACACTATGAAGCCATCAAAAAGAACAAAAATCTTACCTTTTTCAATAGCATGAATAGGCCTGGAGATTATTATGCTAAGTAAAGTAAGCCAGTCAGAGAAAAACAAACACCATATAATCTCACTTATATGTGGAATCTAATGAACAAAATAAACTGACAAACAAAATAGAAACAGAGACATGGATACATGGAACAGAGTGACAGATCTCAGAGGGAAGGTGGGTGGGACAAACAGGATGAAAGAAAGGGGGATTAGCCAAAGGACATATATGCATAACCCATAGACAGATAACAGTATGGTGATAGCCAGAGGGAAGGGGAGTGGGGATGGGGAGAAAATGGGGACATCTGTAATAGTGTCAACAGTAAAAGTAAAGAAAAATATAAAATAAAATAAATAAATTTTAAAAATGATCTTCAAAGAATCAAACAATAACATAGAGTAATTGTTGAGCTCCAAATATTTCTAAACAAAAACGATCAAGTGAAATGAGATCAGGGCTTATGAGACCCATCTTTTACTATTTAATTTAAATATGTTTTACTCTAGTATTTATTAGGGGAGAGTGTCAGTAAGAAGTGATGTAAACTTTGTGGTACTATAACTTTCATCATTCTTTCATCCTCTAGCTAAAATGAATTTAAATCCTCTTTTGTTCTGAGGACTTTGGAACAATCATTCTCAGAAGGACAACAACTGGAGATGCTCTGTCTTGTTTGAGATCTGGTAATAGGAACTAATGAGCTTAACGTCTGCATAGTTATATATTGCAGCTAAAAGTCAACATCCCTAGGTTTATATTTTGGCTTTGTCATTTATTAGCTGCATGACATTGAAATAATCACTTAACTACTCTGAATCTCAATTTAATTATTTAAAATGTGGATGCAAATAACACTTATCTCATAAAGCTCTTGTACAGATTTAGTGAAATGATTCTTATAGGTCTTATGTACCTAATATTTATAAATATAATAAAACTTTAAAATATTTCTGATATTTCAATAAGCTTACTGTTAATTTCTTATATACCCCTAACTTGAATGATTCAACTTAAATCTCAAGGGCTGAAAATTTGAAGGGTTTCTATCAGCCCCCTTTATAGTCCAACCCAAGGCCCAGTGCATGAAAATCATGCACTTGGGGGCGGGGGAGGGGGTCCCTCAGCCCAGCCTGTGCCCTCTTGCAGTCCAGGAGCCCTCAGGGAATGTCCGACTGACTGTTTAGGCCCACTCTCCACAGGGAGTGTGCCTAAGCCGGCAATCGGACATTCTTAGTGCTGCCTTGGAGGCAGGAGAGGCTCCCGCCACCACCATGCGCTTGCCAGCCATGAGCCCAGCTTCTGGTTGAGCGGCACTCCCCCTGTGGGAGCACACTGACCACCAGGGGGAAGCTCCTGCATTGAGCGTCTGCCCCCTGGTGGTGAGTGCACATCATAGCGACCAGTCATTCCACCGTTTGGCCAATTTGCATATTAGCCTTTTATTATATAGGATTATAAATCCTTGGAAATCAGGATTTATAGCATCAGCTCAAACAGAACTTAACTACAACACAGAAACAGTAGGTGTGACTTATAATAAAGATAATTTTTCATTTTGCCAGAAGCTTTCTTCTCTAACTTCATCTCCCCCAACTTCTCTATTTTTAGATTAAGTGGTACAAAGATTAGCTAGAAATATTCAACATACTTTAAATGGAAACTACTCTTGTGTAACAGAAATATATTTCTGCATCTCAGTTATTTAGGCTGGGGTACTGGTTTTCCTTCAGTGTTGTACATGAACAGGCTTTGGTTTTTATGCCCCATGATCCAACCTGTTGGTTTTCCAGGCTGTTTTCACCCACGTGGCTTTTAGGGTATTAGAAGCATTTAGGCATTTAAGTTCCTAGAAACACAGCTTGCAGTAACAAACATATGTCATAAACATTAACAGGGAGAGTTTTATATAACTCATTAAAATACCAATCTATGAATATCAACATAAAGCCCCCAGTAATAGGACTGAAGTTGTAAAAATGATCTCTTCTCTCATTTTGCATAATCCTCCATTTAAAAATGGCATATAAACAATTTCAAAACTCCCAGGAGTGCTCTAAATATTGTAAAGTGGATGCTTCATACCAGTTTATCTGATGCCTAACTCAATGAGGCTTTCAGTTTCAACTAGACCAAGTCACAAAAATAATTAATCTGTCACCAACAACAAAAAATAAATAAACATGCTTTCTAAAAAATATGTTTCCTCTTAAATTGCAAATTTGGTGAACGTGATTTTGCTCACATTGCTTCTAGTTATGTTTGTCATATTTATATCATGCTGCGTAGTTTATATGCACTTCTGCATTATTGGTTAGCACTGTCTACCTCACAGGTGTACTGAGCAAACACATCTCTCTACCTAATGCTCATTTTTACCCCAGCTCTTAGGTTCCTAGCAATGCTTGTAGATCACCTCTCTCAGAGAGTAGGTTCTCCCAAGTCTCAATCATGTCTGACTCTCCAGATTCCTAAGTCTCAGAAGTGGCCTACAAAATAGTAGGCATCAATAGTCATATATTAAAAGCAAGGAAACTGAGGTTCAGAGTGACTTGCTCAAGATTACAAAGTCAATAAAAAGTAAAATTTGGCCTAGCTGGCAAGGCTCACTTTTTGAACATCAACTTATGAACCAGGAGGTCACAGTTGGATTCCTGGTCAGGGCACATGCCTGGCTTGTGGGCTCGATCCCCACTGTGGGCATGCAGGAGGCAGACGATCAATGATTCTCTCTCATGATTGATGTTTCTATCTCTCTATCCCTCTCCCTTCTTCTCTGAAATCAATAAAACTATATTTAAAATAAAAGTTAGACTGGGACCTATGTTTTTTCAAACCTTGAGAGAGACAGCCATGTTGCCCAAATAGGAAAAGACTATTGACCACACTGATGTGTGAAGTGGCCCCATGGTTGTGGACTGTATCCTTTAAATGTTATTACGATTTTTTCCTATTTGCCAATTAAAAATCACAGTTGGCAGAGGAGGGTCAGTGGAGCAGTATATTGAATTTAGACTTGCATTCAAATCCTATAAGGCTGCTTGCTAGTTCTGAAATCTTTCTTGGAAAGTGTTTTAATCACACAGAGTTTACTCATTTGCCAATGCAAAGATTAAATGAGATAACGGAAGTATTTGGTTAAGCACAACTCCTGACACCGATGTTCAATAAATAATAGCCATATTTGGTAACTACAAAAATGTGGGAAAATAGAATTAGATATCAGGCATTGTTTAGGCTCTAACCCTGCTTCTGCATGTCACAAACTGCTGTGTGACCTTGACAAAATCTGTCTGAATATCGGTTTCCCCATTTGTTAAACAGATATATAAAACCATATTACAGAATGCATATAAAGATAAATGATTCTTGGAGAGGTCCTTGAAGCCAGAGAGCCTGGAGGTCATGGAGATAACTTTTGAATCCCTGATACAAGACATGAAAGGTGTGAGTCTATGAGCATGTGATAAGGGAAAAGTATGGCCTGGTTCACTTAGAGACTGAGCAGAGATAAAGGAAGCCTGGGGCTATTCTTACATCTTAGATGATGTAATGAAAAAACATAAAACCTTAGGTTGAGAAGTTTAGACTATAATTTTTTTCTCTACCACTAATTTACTATATAGCCTTAAAGATGTTATTTAACTTCTCTGATCTTCAAATTCCTATCGGCTCGTTGAATTAGATGACATGTGATCAAGGTCACCTCCAGGATTAGGTTCTATGTATCTATACAGTAGATGAGAGTATCAGAAAATATATTCCACTAAATACTTAGTAGTCCATTTGATGTTTTGGGGTGAAGAGATGAAATGTTCCTATAGGAAATTCTGTATATGACATCTACCTTCTGAAAATGTACAATAAAAATCTCTAGGGATATTAAATCGCTAGAAAGTTCAATACAAATGAAAAATTATTAACTCCTCAGTTCCCAAACTTAATAGCCTGCATGAAAGTTGTATAATCACTTTTATAAATGTTGCATTAGAAAATATAAGGGTTTTAAAGCTATAAGATTTTAGTCAAATGTAAAAGATTTTTATTATCACCATCCTCCTCACCATCATCATCACCATCACCACCAGCATCATCATCAACATCAACATTAATGTTATCTTACATTTATGAACACCAGTTCTATATACTGCACCATAAACTGAAACATGTAATATTGGAACACACAGGCAAAAATAGTATTTGTAAACCATATGGTCACATACCCAAAAGCTGGATATTGATGTTGAACTTGAATATTAACTTGGTGCAAGTATATAATTCAAATAGTGTCAGATAATGTCAATTGTAATAGAATGCATATGAGCCATATTCCAGTTGAATTTCATTTTAGTCCTGCATAACTTTCACTTATAATATTTTCTCATTTCTCAGAATTAACAGGATGATGTATGCAAAGTGATTTCTATTCCATAGAGGGGGAAAAGTATAAACTTGCATTGACAACCTTATAATTTATTAACATAGTGTTCAAAGCACTTTTATATCCTTATTTTATTTTATATTTGTAACAATGATGTGAAAGTAGTCTTGGCAGATATTATTTTATCTATTTTATGGACAAGCAAACCAAGGATAAAAGCGATTAAGTCACTTCTTTAAGAGCACAGATAATTTTAAATTGTTAAAAATTATTAATTTATAAACACTATACCCTATTTTGTTTTGCTGCCATTCCCTTCAATTACGATATCATCTGTAAAAAGCATTTATCAAAAAGTTGGCTTATGTGAAAGAATGAAGATTTTAAATAACAGTAGATCAATGTTTTTTATATCATAGCGCACTAAGAAAATCTCTGGGATGAATGAGCTAACCTGGTTATGGCTGGTGAGGAATGGGCCCTGAAGGTTGACCGAGGTCAATTTCAATACACCTGCAGTCTCTCTGCAACTCACCAATGTGCTTTGCCCACCAGCTGGGAAGCTCTGAAACCCAGGATACATATGATTGATTTAACCAAAGATTAGAAGGAAACTCTATTACTTTCATTTACATAGCTCTTTTGTTGTTGTTGTTATTACCTGTTATAAGTGTTCTTAATTTAACATATAATCTTAAATTCAGTACTCTATTTCAGGATCTGAGTCTAATCTGGCTTCAAAGAGAAACAAAGAAATCTTATATACAGAAAATAATTTGCTTCACAAGGATTTATGTATTTTTTCTGCTAACTAAAGTCATTTCATTAATACTTATTTTTTGTTGATTTTTATCTATTTTTAAAACTGCTAATTTTAATTTTTCTTTGTTTTAATTTATTCTTATTTTTAAACTTCATAAATTGAGCCTACATCATTTACCACTGCTCAGTTTTTTTTATTTTTGTTTGTTTGTTTGTTTGTTTTGTTTTGTTTAATCTTATACGGGGAGGGAACAGCTAGCATTTTCTCTAAATTCCTTTCAAGATCTTAAACACTTTCTTCTTAGCATTATACTTATTTGTATGTGTCTCACATATTTTCTTAGTGGGAGCATCCGTGCCTGCTTCAGCATCAGAGCCCTCAGAGAGCATACTGTAACATCTTGCATGTGGCATCCTAACTCCATAACCAAAGCTATTTATTTTCTAAACACCTAATTGTGTACTGACTATGAGCCCTGTTGTATGCAGGTTCTGGGAATTAGAAAATAAGTAAATACAGATGTGTTTTAAAGTGCACATAACTTAATGATAAAAGCTCAAGTTATACAAAAGATTTAATACATTGTAATAAGTGCTAAGGTCCATATTTTTAGAAATATCATTTATTAATTTGTAGTGGAGAAGAAGCTGAGTCAGAAGATAATTCATGGCAGAGTAAAATCCTGAAGTTATTGTGGAAGGACTCTTACTAGTACATGTTCAACAAAAACATGGGGCTGAGCTGCAGAGTAGAAAGAAAGTTGTTTCTAGCATTTGCCTTTCTATATGATTTAAAAGAAACTTAAGAAAGTCTAAGCATTTAGAGGAATCTGGAAATAATTTATGTACACATGGAGTGCCAAGTAAGGTGCCGGTGGCTTTGTATTCCACAGTGAAGGCAATCATATGGCTTTCCCTGTTTACACACCTGTCTTTCATAGGTTACATACCAAAATGTGAGCAATACCTGATGTTTTCTAGACTATAATAAATGAAGCCTATGTATTTTTAATATTTTTCTCTATAATCTTCTTTCAAGGCAATATTAATTGACATCTCATCTCTAGCTAAGGCAGAGGACATCTATACTAATAATAGCCTAGGTGGCATCACGCCCTCACGGCATCACAAGATGGCCACGTGCACAGCGGAGGCGGGGCCTGGTGGCCACTCCACATGGTGAGGCCTGGGGGTCCCGTGGCTCTGCGTGGCATGGAGGAGGTGGGTCCTGAAGGAGGAGGCAGGTCGCGGCAGGGGAAGGCAGTTGGGGGTGATCAGGCCGGCAGGGGAGGGCAGTTGGGGGTGACCAGGCCTGCAGGGGAGAGCAGTTGGGAGCAATCAGGCCGGCAGGGGAGCTGTTAGGGGGTGATCAGGCAGGCAGGCAGGCAGGCAAGCGGTTAGGAGCTAGCGTTCCCGATTATGAAAGGGATGTCCCAGATTGGAGAGGATGTAGGCTGGGCTGAGGGAAACCCCCCCATGCACGAAGTTTGTGCACCAGGCCTCTAGTCCTATATAATAAAAGGCTAATATGCAAATTGACTGAACAGCAGAACTACTAGTCGCTATGACATGCACTGACCACCAGGGGGCAGATGCTCAATGCAGGAGCTGCCCCCTGGTGGTCAGTGTGTTCCCATAGGGGGAGCATTGCTCAGCCAGAAGCCAGGCTCATGGCTGGCAAGCACAGCGGTGGTGGTGGGAGCCTCTCCCACCTTCCTGGTAGCGCTAAGGATGTCCCTCTGATGGCTTAGCCTGGTCTAAGCCATCAATCGGACAGCCCTCAAGGGCTCCCAGACTGCAAGAGGGCGCAGGCCGGGCTGAGGGACCCGCCCCCACCCTGAGTGCACAAATTTTGTGTACTGGGCCTCTGGTAACAAAATAATCACTGTAGTATGTCTTTTCCCTCATGTTTAGAATATGTATGATTCAATTAAAATAAATGTTTTTCAAAATACGTATTTGTTATTGAAGTGTCATATAATGCTAATATTATTAAAGTAAAAATTAAATATCTTTCTCACCCACAACTTTTTACCACTCAATTGATCTTTTCAGAAAACACCATTGAGTTTTGTATGTGTATTTCCAGACCCAATTCTATGCATTTTAAATGTACATGTTTCTTAACAATATAAATGCAATCCTATATAATAAAAGACTAATATGAAAATTGTCCCCTGGACCCGGAGTTCAACTGGGAGTTTGACCACTTACTATGACATGCACTGACCACCAGGGGCGGCATGGAACATGGCAGGTGTTGGCAATGCCACACTGGTAATGGGCGGCAGTGGAGGCGCTGCCAGCCCCAATGGGCCCCAAAGAGACCGGGACTGTGGTGGGATGGTGGAGCAAGTGAGTGAGCGGCTCTAGGCCAAGGCAGATGAGAGTGGGGCCCAATTGCCCCCCTGATTGCCCTGCAGATGGCAACCAGAGGCAGTGGTGCAGGGCAGGGTTGCTGTCCTGCTCCCAAGTGCTAAGGGAGCCTGGAAGGAGCCCGATAACTCCGGCAGAGGAGAACACGCGAGGGGACCCGAGGTCCCAGGGGCCCAGGTGCTGCCCAGTGCCCAGAAGTCAGCTGGGACCTTCCCTTCCACGCCAGAAGATCGCTCTTTGATAGCCGGCCAGGCCTAGGGAACACACCCATGCACAAATTTTGTGCACCAGGCCTCTAGTCATTACATAATGTGCTTTCTTCTTCTTTTTTTTTTTCACTTAATAAAAAGGCCATAGACAAATTCACCTGTGGTACACATAAGTTTACCTCACGTTGTTTAACCACTTCAAAGTACTCCATAGCTTGGATTTACTAGTATATATGTGTATATATACATGTTATTTCTGATTGGTGCTTCTGATTTCTTGGAGTATATTCCTAGAAGTTGAATTACGGGGTCAAATGGCAGGTCCATTTTTAATTTTTTGAGGAAACTGCATACTGTTTTCCACAGAGGCTGTACCAATCTGCACTCCCACCAGCAGTGTACTAGGGTTCCCTTTTCTCCAAATCCTTGCCAACACTTGTCATTTGTTGATTTGGTGATGATAGCCATTCTCACTGTGTAAGGTGGTACCTCATTGTTGTTTTGATTTGCATCTCTCCATTGATTAGTGATTTCGAGCATTTTCTTCATATCCCTCTTAGCCTACTGTATGTTGCTTTTGAGAAGTGTCTATTTAGGTCCTTTGCCTATTTTTAGATTGGATTGTTTATCTTCCTTTTGTTAAGTTATATGAGATTAAAACCTTATCAGATGTCACATTGGCAAATATGTTCTCCCATTTAGTGGGCTTTCTTGTTATTTATTTTGTTGATGGTTTCTTTTGCTGTGTAGAAGCTTTTCATTTTGATGTAATCCCATTTGTTTATTTTCTCCTTAGTTTACATTGCTCTAGGAGATGTGTCGGTAAACATTTGCTACAAGATATGTCTAATATTTTGCTGCCTATGGATTCTTCTAAGATTTTTATGTTTTCCCATCCTATATAATAAAAGCCTAATATGCTAAGTGTCTGATTGACCAGTCGGCTGATCAACCAATCAAAGTGTATTATGCTAATGACATGCTAAGGCCGCTCAACTGCTCACTATGACATGCACTGACCACCAGGGGGCAGACACTCTGACATGTAGGCTAGCTTGCTGCTGGGGTACTGAGCAAGACAGGCTGGACATGCCCTAGAGCCCTTCCATGGTCCCTCCCAGGCTGGCCAACCTTCTGCATCCCTCCCTGGCCCAATTGTGCACCAGTGTGGTCCCTCGGCCTGGCCTGAACCCTCTTACAATCTGGGACCCCTCAGGAGATGTCAGAGAGCTGGTTTCAGCCCAATTCCACAGGCCAGGCCAAGGGACCCCACTGGTGCAAAAATTCATGCACCAGGCCTCTAGTCTTACATATAAGTTTTTTATCCATTTTAAGTTTATTTTTGTGTAGGGTTTAAGTTGGTGGTCAAGTTTCATTTTTTTGCAAGTATCTGTCCAATTTTCCCAACACCATTTATTGAAGAGACTGTTTTGAATTCATTGTATGCTCCTGCCTCCTTTGTCAAATATTAATTGAGCATAATGGCTTGGGTTGATTTCTGGGTTCTCTGTTCTGTTCCATTGGTCTATATGTCTGTTCTTGTGCCAGTACCAGGCAGTTTTGAGAACAGTGGATTTGTAATATAACTCAATGTCTGCTATTGTGATCCCTTCAACTTTGTTCTTTTTTCTCATGATTGATGCGACTATTCAAGGTCTTTTTTTATTCCATATAAATTTTTAGAGAGTTTGTTCTAGGTCTGTGAAATATGTCATTGGTATTTTAATGGGGATTGCATTTTAATGATGTTGATTCTACCAATCCATGAAAATGGTATATTCTTTCACTGTTTATATCTTCCTCTATCTCTTTTTTCAACGTATTGTAGTTTTCCCAGTATAGGTCTTTTACCTCCTTAGTTAAGTTTATTCCTAAGTATCTTCATTTTTTTGTTGCAATGGTAAATGGGATTGTTCTTTTAGTTTCTCTTTCTGTGAGGTCATTATTGGTGTATAAAAATGCCATATATTTCTGGGTGTTAATTATGTATTCTACTACATTGCCAAATTCATTTATTAAATCTAGTAGTTTTTTGAGGGAGTCTTTAGTTTTTTTGTGTGTTTGTTTGTTTTTTTGTATAATATCATGTCATCTGCAAATAATTACAGTTTTACTTCTTCTTTTCCAATTTGGATGCTTTTATTTTCTTCTTATCTGATCATTATGGCTAGCACATCCAATACAATGTTGAACAGGAGTGGTGAAAGTGGGCATCCCTCTCTTATTCTTGTTCTTAGGGGAAATGGTTTTATTATTTGCCCATTGAGTATGATGTTGGTTGTAGTTTGTCATATAAAGCTTTTATTATGTTGAGGTATGATCTCTCTATTCCCACTTTGCTGAAAGCTTTTATAAAAATGGGGTGTTATATTTTGACCAATGTTTTTTCTCTATCGTGTGATTTTTATTTCTTACTTTGTTTATGCGATGTATCATGTTTATTGATTTGCAGATATTGTATCAGCCTTGCATCCCCCAAATAAATCCCACTTGGTCATGGAGTATGATCTTTTTAATGTATTGTTGGATGTGACTTGTTAATATTTTGTTGAGGATTTTAGCATCTATGTACATCAGGAATATTGGCCTGTAATTCTTGTACTTGGTATTGTCTTTATCTGGTTTTTGAATTAGGGCAATACTGGCTTCATAGAAAGAACTTGGCAGTACTCCTTCCTCTTGAATTTTTTCAACTAGTCTGAGGAGAGCAGGTTTTAGTTCTTCTTTGAATATTTGGTAAAACTCTTCTGTGAAGCCATCTGGTCCAGGGCTTTTGCTTGCTGGAAGTTTTTTGATTACTGCTTCAATATCCTCCATAGTTATCAGCCTATTCAGACTTTTTTATTCTTCCTGATTGAGTTTTGGAAGGTTGTATTTTTCTAGGAATATGTCCATTTCTTATAGGTTGTCACGTTTTTTGGAATAGAGGTGTTTATAGTTTGTTTTTTTTAACAATCCTTTGTATTTCTGTGGGGTCTGTTATTATTTCACCTCTTTCATTTCTGATTTTGTTTATTTGGGTCCTCTCTCTTTGCTTCTTGGTGAGCCTGGATAGAGATTCATCAGTCTAGTTTATCCTTTCAAAGAACCAGCTCTTGGTTCTATTTATTTATTTATTTATTTATTTATTTATTTTTATTTATTTATTTATTTATTTTGTGTCCATGTCATTTATTTCTGCTCTTATCTTTATTATTCCCTTCCTTCAACTTAGTCTGGGCTTTTCTTGTTGCTCTCTTTCTAATTCTTTGAGATGTAGGGTTAGATAATTTATCACTATTTTTTCTCTTTTTTATAAAGTAGGCCTGTAGGGCTATGAACTTCCTTCTCAGGACTGCTTTTACTGTGTCCCATAGATTTTGGATTGTTGTGTTTTTATTTTCATTTGTTTCCAGGATGTTTTTATTTCTTCTTTCATCTCTTTAATACCCAATCATTGTTTAATAGCATGATATTTAGCCTCCAAGTGTTTGATTTTTTATTGTTTTTATTGTAGTTGATATCTAATTTTATGCCATTGTGATTTGAGAAGATGCTTGATATGATTTCAATATTATTGAATTTGAAGAGACTTAGCCTGTGTCCTAAAATGTGGTCTATCTTTTTTTTTTTTTTTTTAAATATATTTTATTGATTTTTTACAGAGAGGAAGAGAGGGGGATAGTTAGAAACATCAATGAGAGAGAAACATCGATCAGCTGCCTCCTGCACACCCCCCACTGGGGATGTGCCGTAACCAAGGTACATGCCCTTGACCGGAATCTGGGACCCTTGAGTCCGCAGGCCGACACTCTTCCACTGAGCCAATATCTTTGAAAATGTCCTGTATACACTTGAGAAAAATGTATATTCCATAACTTTGGGGTGAAATATTATGAAGATGTCAATTAAATCAATCTGATCTGGTGAGTTGCTTGGGACTGCTTTTTCTTTGTTGATTTTTTGTCTAGAAGATTTATCCAGTCATGTCAATGGGGTATTAAAGTCCTCTAATATGATTGTATTGTTATTGATCTCACCCTTGATATCTTTCAGTTTTTTTTTTTTTTATGTATTGGGGTGCTCCTCTATTGGGTGCATATAAGTTTATCAGAGTTATATCTTTTTGTTTTATTAATCCCTTTAGTATTATGAAGTGGCCTTCCTTATCTCTTGTTATGGCCTTCACTTTGAGGTCTATTTTGTCAGATATAAATATTGCTACCCCAGCTTCTTCTTCTTCTTCTTCTTTTTTTTTTTTTTTTCATATCCTTTTGCTTGAAAAAAAATTTCCATCCCTTCACTTTCAGTCTGTTTTGAGTACTTGTTCTGAGGTGGGTCTCTTATAGACAGCATATATATGGGTCATGTTTTCTTTTCCATTCAGCCACCCTATGTCTTTTCATTGGAGCATTTAATCCATTTACATTTAAGGTTATTACCTTTAAGGTTAAGTACTTGTTTGTTGCCATTTTTTTTCTTTATGCCTGTGTTCCTTCTTCCCTTCCTATTTCTTCTTTATACAACAGTCTCTTTAGCATTTATTGCATTTCTGGCTTGGTGTAATAAACTCCTTTGGGTTTTTTTTTTTTGTCTACAAAGCTTCTGATTTCCCCTACAATTTTTAATGAGACCCTTGCTGGGTATAGTATTTTTGGATTCAGTCCCTTGTTTTGCATCACTTTGTATACTTCCTTCCATTCCCTACTGGCCTATGTGTTTCTGTTGAGAAATCATTTAATAGTCTAATGGGCGATCCCTTGTAGGTAACTTTATGTCTCTGTCATGCAGCCCTTTGTTTTTAATGATTTCCATTGTAATTATGACATGCTTTGGTATGGGTATTTTTGGGTTCATCTTGTTTGGGACTATTGGTGACTGTGTGATTTTTTTTAAATTTTATTTCCCAAGTCAGAGAAGTTTCTGTCATTATTTCTTCAAATAGATTTTCTAATCCTTGCTCCTCTTCTTGTCCTTCTGGAACCCCTATTATGCAGATGTTGCTTTGTTTCATGTTGTCCCAAAGCTCCCTTAAACTCTCCTTCTGCTTTTTAATTTTTTCTCCAATTGCTGTTCAGATTGGGTTTTTTCTACCCTGTGTTCTCACTTGCTGATTTGGTCCTCAGCTTCTTCTTGTATACTGTTGAAACCTTCCATTGTGTTCTTTATTGCAGCTATATCATTCTTCATTTCCACTTGATTCTTATATATGTTGGTGAATTTTACATCCAGATGCTTGAGCATCTTTATAACGATTACTCTGAATTCTTTCTCTGACATACTTCTTACCTCCATTTCATTTAGTTCCCTTTCTGGTGATTCCCCCTTTTCTTTCCTTTGGGGATTGTTTCTTTGTCTCCCCATTTTTTGTGTCTCTTTCTGGCCCTAGGCACCCTGCTTGTGGGGTCAGAGAGGTTGAAGTCCCTAGTGGTCCAATGGTCTAGGACTCATTAGTCCAGAGGCTGGGTCTGCCTTGAGTTTCACCCCTTTATTGTCTCTGCTCTGAGTTTTACCCCCTTTCTCTCATGGCTCTGGTCACTCAGTTGTCCACTTCAGACACTGGTGGACAGGGGCACAGTTCCTCTGGTGTGTGACTCCCTATGGGGGCCCAGAGCCCTCTGGCATGCAATTCACTGTGTGGCCCTGGAACCCAATGTAGGATGGCAACCTAGGTCCCTCTGGCAGTGCACTTGCAGCATAGTCCTGTGACCTGTGGCTGGGAGCACCAGGTTGCACCAGCAGCTCTGTCCTGGGCTGGGCATGGAGGTTTCTGGGTCATAGCTCTATCCTGCGGCCGGGGATGGAGCATGCACTGGGGGGAAGCTCTGTACTGGTGTCAAGGATGGAGTGTGCTCCTGATGGCAACTCTGCCCTGGGGCTGTGGATGGAGTGCATGTCGCACTGTGTGGTGGCTCTGTTCTAGGGTTGGGGATGAGAGCAGGAAGTGTGGTATTCCTGGCTTGCACTCACAACACAGGGTCATGAAGCATGGGCTCCAGGAACACTGGGTCTGGGCACCGGCAAGGAGGCATGGCACGCTGGCAACGTCTCTCTGATGTGTGCTCTCTGGTGGGAGCCCACCAGATACATGCTTCACATTGCTGGGGCATGATGGTGGTTCCACTCGAGTTGTGGCTGGCAAGTAGCTTCTTTCACAGGTCTGAAAGTGGTGTCCGAGATTATTCAATGTAGTGGTGTGGCTGTGCTTCTGGTCTTCACTGCTCTTCTCTACAAGATGATGTCAGCTCCCATTCATTAATATTAATAATAATAAACATTGGTAAATTAAATGCCAGGCATCTCAAAATAGTAGAGCTAAGAATATCATTAGAAATAAGTGTGATGTCATTGTGAGGCTTCATTGAGATGGTGATATGAACAACAGAACATCAAGCACATATCAAATGTTCAAAAATGCTGTCCTATCATTATTGGTTCCACTTATCTGGTCATCTCATTGAATCATTTATTAACTTGACTCTTCAATAAATATTTACCAGTGCCTCACTTTGCCTTTCTTAGGAATTTAAATGCCATCCTTCACCATTAAATAACATCTTGGGATGCTAAAAGCAGTATATGACATGGTCATATTTGAATTTTAGAAAAATATTTTTCTCTCTCACACACACACACTCTCTCTGAACAGTGGTTAAATTGACAGAAAAAAAGTTACCCCCCCCCCCACAAAGGTAAAGTTTTAAGTATCAAAATTATGAAGTTGCTTGGCTCAGGCACCATAACTTAAAAGTGCTAGAACCAAGACTAGAAATAATATCTACTTAACTCTGAATCTAGCCTTCTCTCAACATCACTATGCTGGCTATGTTCTTGATTCTTGGTAAAATAAGGCCCAGCAGTCATTGTGTGACCTGTAATATATCTGAATCTGTAGAGCAATGGGCCTTGTTATGTTAGCCATTCATTTAAGTAACCTAACTGTCTGTGTCTTTCAAATTCCTGTAACTTGTGTACTGGGAAGTACCTTAGAGCCATGGAAATTCAAGTTCAACTTGAATGATACCTTTAGAGTCAACTGAGTAGCCTTGCATGTGCCCTACAGTCAGTAAAACATCAAGGGTTCAGAGCAAGCACATATGCTCATTATTTCTGCTGTTTTTGAGCAGGGACTAGTGACAGCATGTGAAAGAACAAAAGCAGTGAATTCTGACTAGGAGCCCCTTGACCTTTCAACTCCACTTGACCTCCACTCTGTCCAGAGGTCCTAACTAGAATGAGTGTGCTTGAGAGGGCTATTGTGTACAACAGCAGTTTATTTTGAGATCACTGACCACACACATTTCCAACCAGTAGGGTGACCTGTGCTTTGTGTGAAAAAGCTATGTATAAAGCACAGGGCAACATTGCCACATGAGTCTGCATTTGTATTCTAGACAAGTGGGCAAGTGTATGAAACTCACTAATGCAATCAGGGATTGGGGCTTGAGCTTCAAGTGGCCCTAGAAATTAGTTCTAAGGTAGGTTTTCAGCACAGGGAAGAATAAAAAAAAAATCATTGCTTCATAGATATGAGAATAAAATTTAGTTCTGAATAGATTCATTTTTGGATGTTTAAATCTCTATTTCTCACCACAGAATTTTTCATCAAATATAAACAGCTAGTTTTCACTTTCAAACTCCTATGCCTCCAGAATCTTACACAATTAAAACTATATGACCCTATAGTAAAGCACACATCATTTAAGGTATAAGGGATTTTATGGGGACAAAATCATAAACTAAAATGTATTACCAGAGCATATGTTTCTAATTTCTTTACTTTGTAGAGCTGAACCTACATGAGTATATAAATATGAGAAACCACACTCACTATTCTTGCACTTGTCATTTGCTTCTTTAAATCAAGCAGACATTTCTGCCTCTAATTTACACCCACATTCTCCTCTGTCTATTCTTCTACCCTATTTCATATATGTGAAAAAAAAAAACAACTTCCCATCTCTCAAAAGTAAAGACTTCTCTTTCCCCTCTTGGAAATCTCTTTACCTCTAGACTGGTTCTTAGTCATGCTGCCTTGAAATGTCCTGTGGGATTAAGGAAATAAATGAAAGAAAAAGTGAGTAAACATATTTCCTAAGCCCAGTCATACTGCCCATTTCCAGTCTCCACAAACACATTGTAAGTTGTTCTATACCACCTGCATCTAGTTATTTTTTTTTTCTCTTTTAAGGGGTAAGCTACTTGAAAGCAAATTTTTTTCACCTAAAATTTAACCCATTTTGAAAATTGCTTCTTTTGCATGTTCTACAAGAGCTTGAGAATGAAAGAAAGGCTTAATAACTATAAAATAAAAACAGCAGGTTCGTACAAAGGAAGCGTAACCTTGCTGTACTCTTTCTTGCTCTGAGAGAAGGGTTGTACCCTTTGTTAGCTGAAAATCCACCAGGATCCCTTGGTCTTTTATTATCTTCTACCCAGAGGGGGAGATTATTTTTTTTTACACCTTTCTGATGACATTTGCAAAATAATTCTTGTTCTATAATAACCTCTTCAGGGAGAAGGAATGAATGCAAATTACGATATCCCCATGACTATCGTGTGGTGAATTTGCCCTTGAGATTTACAAGGGCATTGTTTTTATGTCAAAACCTAGAGCTATATTTCCTAAAGCAAAGATTGCTTGCTCTGGCTTCTCCCAAACATAGAAAATCATTTCTATCCTTGATTATTTTATGTTTTTTTTAAATAACTGAGAGAAGTGATTTCTTTCCTTTTTTTTTAAATACCTGTAACTGCTATATATATATATATATATATATATATATATATATATATATATGTAAAACTTGGTAGCCTTGTATTCAGAGACATCCATAGAAAATTTGTTTCAGCACCATATTATTTAAAAAATAAAGAAAATAAAAGTACAATAAAGAGAATAGATGAATAAATACTAAATAAATAAATACCCATCCTTCAACTGAGATAAAGAGAAAACTTTTTAAGGTACTAAGCATACATTTAGACATCCTCTGATATTTGAGCACAACTTGGAACCAGCAAGGATGAAGATGCCAATGC
Source organism: Eptesicus fuscus (assembly GCF_027574615.1). Taxonomy (NCBI): domain Eukaryota; kingdom Metazoa; phylum Chordata; class Mammalia; order Chiroptera; family Vespertilionidae; genus Eptesicus; species Eptesicus fuscus. The sequence goes on from NC_072475.1 coordinate 34,223,213, forward strand.
TACCAATTACACATTTAAGTGGTCAGCAAGTGGAACAAAAGATGCTTAATCCAAGTCACCCAACATGGGCTCTCTGGTATACACTCCACTGTAAGGGAGAGGAGAAATAAAGCCTTGAAAGCCAAGATTTACTGAGAGTGAATTCCATTATTCTAAGAATTCCTTTATAAACCAAAGCTTGGCCAACTGAGCCTAAATTTTTCAAAATCCAAAGGTATAAACATTTAGGAGGTACCACCCACACTAAGGTGGAGGTGGAAACATTTCTGACTGAAAGAGGAGGAGGAGGAAAGAAACAAAGGACACAATATTAGGGTCAGTAAATTGGAGGAGAGGGTCAGAGGATCTCCCAGGGAGGGATGTTCCCTTGGCATAGTCAGGGGACACTGAAAGCCCTTCAGCAGGCCCACATTGACCAGAGCACGGCATCCAGGGAACCTAAGAGAAACGTCTGAAAGCAGCCCCCCCTGGTGGTCAGCACACATCATAGCCCCTCTGTGGCCTGCAAACTGTAAGATGGTGCAGAGAATTCAGGGTAGGATTCCTGAATCAGTGGGAAGAGTTCCGGAAAGATACCTCCAAATTAACTATAACTAGTGAGCATTTAGGTGCTTAAGGAAAATGCTATAAAAAGCAGACTTTCATTTTTTTTATTCTATACTTCCATGTTGTTTGAATATTTTATTACAATGAATATGTGTTACTACTTGTGTATTTAAAATTCAATTTTAAATTTTAAGAGAAAAAAATCAGTAAATGTAGGAAAACATAAGTGGTGAATTAAAATCATTCATAATCCAAGCTTCCAGAAATAATCATTATTCACATGTAATGTGTAGAGTTCCAATATCACCTAGAAGTATAATTTTATATAAAATTAAATTGTAATCCATTTTTCTTAATCACATGATACATCATGAACACTTTCACACATAATTGGAATTATGGTAATTATGAATGTCATCCTACCTAATAAAATGGTAATATGTAAATTACCATCACTCCGCTACACCCACGATTGGGTCAGAGGGAGGCACAGGGGGCGGGACTCGGGGTGGCTGGGATAGCTGATTGGGACTGCAGGATGCTGAGCTCGCGTCGCCAGTGGCGGCGCGAGCTCAGCGTCTGCGCCATGGCTGTGCTGCGGAACAGAAGGGGCCTCTGGGGTAGCGAGCTCACGTCCCACCGCGGACCATCAAAAACGGGGAAGCTGGGTGCCTGTCCGCTCAGGCACCCAGCTCTACCGTGATCGAAAGCGAAAACGTGTAGGGGACCCTACACATGCATGATTCAATCATGCACTGGGCCTCTAGTTTTTTAATAAAATCTTTTAATAAAATCTTGAACACCTTGTACTTTTTTTCCCCATTCAACTCAATGTCAACAAAGTCATTCCCTACTAAATAGCCTTTAAAATTGCTGTATGTATGGTATTTCACTCTATGTAAACTATTTCTACATCATAATGTATTTAATTCCCTATTATTGTAGTTTAAGGATTTTGGGGAGAGGATACATCAAATAAAAGCAATACTGAAGATAAATCCTTTCTTACATCCATAAGTATTTTCTATGGATAAATTTCAGTAAGTGGATTATTGGGTTAAAAACCAAGAAAAATTTTAGACTATTTAATACATATCATCAAGTTTCTTTCCAGAACTGTGATAATTGACAAAGCCTTAAGTCACATGTTCCATTCTGGAACTTGATTCTGGAGCCCCACCTGAAGCATGTTGGTTGAGAATGAAACTAGAGAAAGATTCCCATGGAAAACTGAGTTACAGTTAACAAGAGATAGGCATATAGATGCTGGGTGACAAAATAAGAGATATTTATAAAATGGGTGCAAATTATTACCCTTTTTATGCATTGTATTAGAACATTCCTTAGCTATTTCATACTTAAAAGCCATGCACAAGAATCTAATAACAAGCTCCGCTAATAAAATTGTCCTTCATGTTCTCTATACACTATGTCATTAGCGCTTTCATGTTATTTTCATGTAGTATAATACTGAATAATTATAATAGTTACCATTTATTGAGCACCTCCTATTTGCCAAGCACTCCAAGAGTGCTCATTTTATCCTCTTGTCAACCAAGAAAGCATTAGTGTTCATACTTTAAAAATAAGAAAATGAGACTCAGGAAGGTCAAACACCTGGTAAAAATCTGGGGCTATCATAGCCATAAAATATCAGAAGCAAAGAAGTCTTTAACTCTCAGTGGCTTAATACAAAAAAGCCACTGAGAGTTAAAGTTATTTGTTACTTGTTCACATCCAAATGTTCCATACCATTACTCAGGATCCAGGCTGACTGAGGCTTTACCATCATATAGCTGCAGCATCTGGGCCAAGTGGCCTTCTTCAGCACCATAGAAGATGAACAGGGACCTGGAAAGACAGTCCTGAAATGGCCCGCATCACTTCCACTCACAGCCCATGCTCACAACTAGTAACAAGGCCTTAACTATTAACTACTAGAGGCCTGGTGCATGAAATTTGTGCATGGGTAGGGTCCCTAGGCCTGGCCTGCAAATGGGGCCAATTGGTGCCCTTGGGCTGTCAGCCAGGGCCTTCCTTTCCCTGGCTGCCGGCTGCCAGCCAGGGCCTTCCTTCATTCTGTGCTGCTCCCTGGTGGTTAGCACATGTCATAGCAAGCAGTGGAACTCCCAGTCAGTCGAACTCCTGAGGGGACAATTTGCATATTAGTCTTTTATTATATAGGATTACCAGGAGTCTAGAAAATGTAGGAAAGCACTTGGATATCCAGTGAGCAGCAATTGTCAATACTATAAAGACAATCCCAGATCCTTCTGGCTGTAAAATTGGTATTCTGTTCATTACACTCTGATTTCTTTTGGGTCTAGCTAGTCTTTTTGTCTTTTCTTCATTGTTTTAAAATACAAGTCGTTAAAGATTTTTCTTTTAGGAAATGTAGAAAACAACACAATGGTAACAATTTAGTTATTAAGAGCACAGTCCTTAGAACCAGACTTCCTGAGTTTGTATTTTGGCTCATTTTATTTTTTAAAAATATATTTTTATTGATCTTATAGAGGTAGGAAGAGGGAGACAGAGATATAAACATCAATGATTAGAGAGAATCATTGATCAGCTGCCTCCTGCAGGCCCAACACTAGGGATTGAGCCTGCAACCCAGGCATGTGCCCTGACCAGGAATCGAACCATGACCTCCTGGGTTCATAGGTGGATGCTCAACCACTGAGCATACTGGCCAGTTATTTTGGCTCTTTTTACTTGCTGTGTGCTCCTTCCTAGGTGAGTTATTCAAACTCTGTCTCAGTGCTGTCCATATGTTAAGGATAATATCAATGACATCAATAATAGGGTCTATATAACAGGGTTATCAAGGTTAAATGAGCCCATTGAAATAATACTTGATATAGTGAGTGTTCAATAAAATTTATAATTGTTATTACCAAACCAGTAAGCTTTTCACTGAGAAAAACAGTTACTCAGCTGCAAAATATAACCTCAGGCAGAAATTTTGGAAATGTGCACCAGGTCACAAAGGCAACCACATGAGAAGGAATGAGAGTGTAAACTTCAAGCTACTATTAGAAAAACTACTCCAAGGTTCAGTTAAAAGTGGTTAAGTCGCATGGTCTTTATTGGCAAAAGTGAGCACGTGTGCATGTGATTGTGTGCAAAGCCCAAAATGTAAAGCAGCGAGATGTTGAACAAGCATACATGAAATTCAATTTTGACAGTCCCTTCTCATGTAATCTGTACCTAACAATATATTTAGACATGGTCTTGTATATTCATGAACCAAGAAGTAAAACTTAGAAATATAGCAACAAACAGCTATGGGGACTGACAATGTTGCCACAGGCAACTAGGGATGGCCACTATTGGGGAAAGCTGGGCAATGTCTGCAATAGACCTTCCAATATTGCAAGAGGCAGTTAGGTGTGGCCCAATATTGGTACAGGCAGTTATGGGACCATCAGTGTTAGGACAGGCAGCTATGGACACGGCCATATCACAGCATGCAGCTCCATGGCCATGCCCTAATGAGCCTGATTGGTTTTTAACCCAATATTTATTTATGTTTTATTCTAGAGGCCCAGTGCATGAAAATTGTGCACTCGGGGTGTCCCTCAGCCTGGCCTGTGCCCTCTTGCAGTCTGGGAGCCGTCAGCCGGACAACATTAGTGCTGCTGCTGAGGCGGGAGAGGCTCCCACCACCGCCACTGCGCTCACCAGCCATGAGCCTGGCTTCTGGCTGAGCGGCGCTCTCCCTGTGGGAGCACACTGACCACCAGGGGGCAGCTCCTAGGTTGAGCATCTGCCCCCTGGTGGTCAGTGCACATCATAGTGACCGGTCATTCCTCCGTTCTGTCGATTTGCATATTAGCCTTTTATTATATAGGATACTGTATAAATGCATAGCAAACAGTTTGTCAGGAAATGCACCAACGTGTCAGCAGTGGTAATATTAGAGGTGGGTCAGCACTGATGGTGTCCTTACCCACCCTACAGTGGGTGACCAGTGGTCCAGCACCCACTGCCCGGCTCACTGCAGAGTGACTCCTTTGCTAAACGTGGGATTTGTCCGCCACTTCGGAGAGCTGGTGCCTCTGACTGTTCCTGCATAGCCTTCCTCCCTGGGGCTGGCCGAGGTGGCTGACTCTAAGGAGAACCCATGCAGGACACTAGGTGAAGGGCCATTTGTCCTTTCTGGAGGCGGCTAAGGGTTTGTTCCCTTCTCGGCTCCCACTGACTGGGTCTTGCCTCTTCACAGCCTGACTGCTGGCACAGGAGCCTTCCTGCTTATCAGATGGAGCTGGGGATTGTGATTCCAACCCACGGGATCCTCACGTCCTTTTTGGAAAGAAAAGCTGCTTTGTCAGCTCCTTCTGTTGACCTGATGCTATACCACAGGTGCCCCTCCTCTTCTGGGGAGGAAGGACATCAGTCAGCAGTGAGCCGTAGTCTTCTGAGGCTAGAGAAACTCGGCACACCTGAGTGTGTTTGGTGGGAGGATCCTACTCTATCTCCAGAGCCAGTAGCTACTCTGCTCAGGACCCCCTGTCCTCCATGCCTGGGCCCAGGGATATGAGAGGGGCTGGTGCCTGGTGGAGGGGATGTCCATCTGTCTCATTTGGGCCCTATGGCTGCCCCAGACTCCCTGAGCTGTGACAGCCTGCAACCTGGGCAGGCTTCTCTAGGCAGCACCTTCCCAGCCAGGGGCCAGAGTGTGTCCTCAGTGGCCAAATGACCAGGGAGGGACCTGGTCCTCAGTCACCTCCCAGGTGGTGTCTGTGTGTGGAAGATACTCATGCACAGGTATGTGCACATGCTCAAATCCATGCACGTACACACCTCGGCAGACCTGCTCCAAGGAGGTCCTCCCCACTGCTTGGCAGTGTCTCCACAAAACAAGCTGGTGGCCATCAGGAAGTCTATCCCTAAATATCCTTGAACTTCTTTTTGGGCTGAAAGACCCTCACACTCATGCAGCCTTTCCTACTCTGGACATCTGAGATGTCCTTGCAAGCAGAGGGGAAGTCCCAGAGATGCAGGATGGAAAGCTGGGCATGAGCAGATGGTCACCTTATTCTGATTTTTTTTACATGTAAAACCTAAACCTAAAATGTAGACTTTTTAAACCTCAAATTCAGCTCTAAATTTATAGACTAGTAAATCCAGAAAAGGTGTCAGGGATATATAACTCCAATCATCCTTTTACAGGTGATGCCCGGAGAATGAGGGTCCATTAAATGTCTCTTTCTAGAACTTGAGTGAATATGTGTAAACTGCAAGTGTATTGCAAGCAACAAAAACACAAATGTTTACAAGGACCAGGCCATTGAAATGGCGGTGGCTGTGATAAAACCAAAGCATATGCTTGTGTATAGAAGCAGCTCCTACGATTTTTACCTGACTTTTGCTGGACTTTGTTCAGTCATTTTCTCAATGCCTAGAAGTGTGCCTGGTATGTAGAACCTCAATAAATATTATTGAATGAGTAACTGACTAACTGAATAAATGAATGCTAAATGAGACACCATTGCTTACAAATATCTTAATTTTTCAATAAAAAAGAGAAATCCACAAATTTTTTGCTGGAAACATCCTGAATTTTTTAAATTTGATGACTGATCCATTAAATGAAAAGTTGGTTCTGACCAAATACATCTATAGACCAAGCTAGAACTGAGACACAGAAATATGCTACCCAGCCTTTATTTATTTTTTAGAGGAAATTAATTCTTACTAATTTTATAAAAGTTAATAATTCAAATGTTACTTTTAGTTTCTCTGTAGCTAGAGTCATGAAAATTTATGAACTAATAAGAGAAAAGGAGAGATTGGAATTACATTTAACATTTTCTGAAGCATTTCCTTTGGATTCTCTCTTGATCAGTACAACAGCTTGGTTAAATGGAAAAAAAGTAGCTTTCTCCTCCATTTTACTGCCCCTGAATACATCTGGTCTCTTCACTGCTGTTCTGATTGAATGGTGATTATTTATTGACCCATTTTAAAAGCAGCCCCATAGTCCATGTAGTTCTTGTCTTTGTACATTTAGTCAAACTGACTGACCTTAGAGAACCCAGAGTTCAGTGCTTTTACTTGCTCAGTTGGTAGCTTGTAACTTGTCCATTTTGGGATGAGCTATTTCCGTGGGCTTCATAAAGGAGCCACCTGCCTGGACATTCAGAAAGGCTGGCTTCTTTAGATATGGTGCCACATAAAGCAACCTAAAAAGAGCATCATAAAGCATGTCCTGATTGTTGCTTTCCTCACGGCTTCATCTGGAAACTGTGTCTGCCTGCCAAATACAGCAGGCTCAGAAAATCAAAATAGAAATGGGAAACAAAGGAAATTAAAGACATATTTATTTTCAGAGTGTGTCCTTGTATTCTGAAAAGCAAAAGAAGGCTGCATCTGTTTGAGGTTATTACCTAGAGAATAGGTAACATTCATCAATTCAAACATGTCTAAACAAGTATGGTTATCCTGTTGTCAAATCTGGAGATGAGAAACCTAATACCAGCAGGTAAGTATTTTTCATAATCCCTCCTTTGGTTTCAGAAGTCTCAGACTTTCAGGGAATTTTTCTATCCTGTACCTTCAAGACTTAGAAATGTTAGGGCTCAAACAATTACTTTTTTTTGGCTCAGAATTTAAAGAGGTGAGAATCTCGGACAGCAGGTGTGGAACAGATGAATAAATGTGCTTCGTCACCATCCCAGCTCCCCATTCCTCCTGCTTCCCCCACCTGTTACACAACACACACCTACAAGTGCACATAGTCATTCCCCTGTATCTACTAAAAATCGTGAAGTGGGGATGAAAATATCCACAGACCTCAACTTGCATATACTTTTAGGAAATGAGCATTTTTCTTAAGTTCTCAAAGGTTTAGCGGTCAAGGTGCATATAACACTTAGGCTAAGATGGACTTGACAGCTTCTTTGAGGACTTTGCAATTTTTAAAATTTGTGCTCGTCAGAATTCAGCTATTCTGCTGGCTGGGCAGGTATCCTAGCCAATAAAACAGTTTCTCTCTTTAAGCCTAGGGCTGAGAACTACCTCAGTCCATACCACTATGAATGTGAAGAAATATTTGTATTTAATAATTTTTGAAAAGCATGCAAAGATAAAATAGCTAATGTGCTTTGTAGAATAAGATACCAAAATATAAGTTAAATGGGTCCTAAGTGTCACTTTTTACTCTCTGCTTCAACACACTTGCCATTCAAAGTTCATGTGTAATTTTCAAATAAATGGCATCTTTAGGTATAGTACTGATCACACTATGTTGGTCATTGAACCCAAATTTCTCTGGTTACCATCAATATCTGTAGGGGCCTGCCTGTTGCTAGCCTACAGAATATAGCTTCAGTGCACACAAGGAAAGAGAAACAACATTAGAGCAACCAGCAAATAATACTATCCTGAGATAAGACCACTGTGTTGCAGACTCACCCATATTCCCCTAAATATTTTCCCAGTTTCCAGGCCAAAATCTATTCCTTGTCTGGCAGCTCTAAATGCTGGAGAATCAAATTGGATAATATAATATAATATAATATAATATAATATAATATAATATAATATCTATCTATCTATCTATCTATCTATCTATCTATCTATCTATATATAAAGTCAGTGACTGTGATGACCAAAACGACCATTTGACCGGTCACCATGTGGTGCTAGCATAGATGCATAGACACAGGTAAAGTCTATGAGTGAACTAAGAATGAACAAGACAAATGCTTGCCTTCACGGAGCTCACACTGTAAGAAGGTTAGGTCAAGGATGAGAATTCAAAATTGCCACCAGCACAGACCTGAGGTGCCACTTCTCAGAGCAGCCAGAGATACACCCAGTAGCGGACTGGGGGCATGACTGAAGGGCTGGCACCAAAATGAAGGCAGGGCTGTTCTGGATTTCCCAGAGGAGCCAATGACTGCCTAAGAGGCGGAGCTTTTGATGCTGACTGGCATAGAAACCAACAAATCAGAACCAAATCTGGGTGAACTGCGAAGGCAGAACCTAAGGTGGGGGCTGAAAAGGGGTTTTAAGGGCAACAGCTGTTTGGTGTAAGGTGTAAGAAAGTGGTTCAATTTTTTAATAACTGGTTTGGCAGTATAGTGCATATGGCTGGCTATCAGTCCAGATAATGGGGGTTATGAATTTTTGTCTGCCAAGAGCATCTCCTCCTGTTGAAAAAGGTTCCCCTCCCATTTAAGCAATCCTATCCCATGTAATCTATCTATACTACTAAAAGGGTAATATGCTAATCAGACCGGGTCGACCAGCCATCTTCTGGACATATGACTTCCTTCTGGACAAAGCCATGGTGGTGGGGGCCAAGGAAGAGGAAGTTAGGGGTGATCAGGCCAGCAGAGGAGAGTAGTTAGGGGTGAGATAAGGCTGGCAGGGGGTTAGGGGAAATCAGGCCAGCAGGGGAGGGCAGTTGGGGGCAATCAGCCTGGCAGGGGAGAGCAGGTGGGGGTGACCAGGTCAGCAGGGGAGGGCCATTGGGGGTGACCAGGCTGTCAGTGGAGGTGAGTTGGCGGCATTAGACAAGAGGTGAGAGCAGGTGGGGGTGACCAGGTCAGCAGGGGAGGGCCATTGGGGGTGACCAGACTGTCAGTGGAGGTGAGTTGGCAGCAGTCAGACATCCCCCAAAGAGTCCCGGATTGAAGAGGGTGTAGGCCGGGCTGAGGGACACATCCCATGCATGAATTTTGTGCACCGGGCCTCTAGTATAATATAATCCTATATAATAAAAGTCTAATATGCAAATAGACCGAATGGTGGAACAACTGAACAACCGGTTGCTGTGACGTGTGCTGACCACCAGAGGGCATGTGCAGAACATAGTGGGCGTTGGCCGCGGCGGGATGCTGGAGCAGGTGAGGGGGGCACCAGTCTAAGGCGGGACACTTGTTGCTGTCATCGGGGTGAGCCTCTGGTGGTTACTGAAAATTCTTTGCTCCCTCGTGCCGCAGTTCTGCCCGGCACTTGCACCTGCTGCTGGTGCCTGTCCTGCTCACATCCACAGCCGGCGCTGGAACCACTGATTGCACCCGCCTCTGGTGCCCTGTGCCTGTCCCAATCACTCAGTGCCATCAGCGGGTGTGAGCAGCAGCTGCCAGGCCTGATTGCCCCTGAGGGCTTCTCCACCTCCCCCTGCTCCTGAGGGTTGGTAGGGGCAGCAGCCGCCACTCACACCTGCTGATGACACTGGCCCTGCTTGCACCAGCTGCTGGTACTGGCCCCAATAGCTCCATGCCATCAGCAGGTACGAGCTGGACCAGCACTGTCAGCGCGTGGGAGTAGCAGCAGTGGGAGCGTGTCTGCTGGCAGACAGGGGACCAGGGGACGCAGTGGGAGGGGCTGGGTGGTGGCACAGAGGATGGGCCAAGACCCGCCCCTGTGCCCACTGCAGCCTCGCAGCCCATAGTTCCTTTCAAGGTGCATGAATTCATTCACTCGGCCCCTAGTATAGTTTAATATATGCTGAGTGAACTATGCATATATTAGTTCACTATATGAACTACGCATATATTAGTTCACTTAGACACCTAAGATTAGATAAGGTGTCTCATCTTATCTAATAAAAGAGTAATATGCAAATTAACCATCACTCCGCTGCACCCACAAGCCACACCACACCCACCAGCCAATCAGGAGCAAGTATGCAAATTAACCCAACCAAGATGGATGTGGCCATAGAGCGGGCAGGAGGCTTGGGTTCCCCTGGCAATAGAGGAAGCCAAGCTTCCCGCACACCCTGGCCGGCCCAGGCCTCCGCTCAAGGCTACAAAGTTTCAATGATAGAAGATAAATAAATCCCAGATACCAGGGCCTCCGCTTGGGTCACCAGGGGGCATGGCCGGCCTGCAAACCACCACAGGCTCCTTGCCCAGGCCACCACACGCCCCAAGGGAACCCCGACCCTGATCCGGGACATCCTTCAGGGCAAACCAGTCAGCCCCCACCCATGCACCAGGCCTCTATCTTATCTAATAAAAGAGTACTATGAAAATTGACCATCACTCCAACACACAAGATGGCTGCCCCTATGTGGTCAAAGATCCTGTCCCCATGTGGACACATAATGGCCGCCACAAGATGGCCAGCAGGGGAGGGCAGTTGGGAGGGACCAAGCCTGCAAGGGAGGGCAGTTGGGGGCAATCAAGCCTACAGGGGCGGGCAGTTAGGGGTGACCAGGCTGGCAGAGGAGGGAAGTTGGGGGGAACCCAGGCCTGCAGAGGAGGGCAGTTAGGGGTGACCAGGCCTGCAGGGGAGGGCACTTAGGGGTGACCAGGCCTGCAGGGAAGGGAATTTAGGGGTGACCAGGCTGGCAGAGGAGCAGTTAGGCATCAATCAGGCTGTCAGGGGAGTGGTTAGGGGGTGATATGGCTGGCAGGCAGAAGTGGTTAGGGGCAATCAGGAAGACAGGCAGGCGAGCAGTTGGGAGCCAGCAGTCCTGGACTGTGAGAGGGATGTCCGACTGCCCGTTTAGGCCCAATCCTACCTGGATCGGGCCTAAACGGGCAGTCGGACATCCCTAGAGGTATCCCAGATTGGAGAGGGTGCAGGCTGGGCTGAGGGACACACACCCCCCTGCACAAATTTCATGCACTGGGCCTCTAGTATAATATAATATAATATAATATAATATAATATAATATAATATAATATAATATAATCCTACCTAATAATCCTACCTAATAATAGAGTAATATGCAAATTGACTGCACCTTCGCTATGCCCAAGCCACGCCCACCAGCCAATCAGGGCGAGTATGCAAATTAACCCAACCAAGATAGCGGTTAATTTGTATATCAAGACAGCGTAGAAAGAAGCCAAGCGCTACAGAAGGGAGCGAAGCTGCAGAGAAGCAAGGCAAGCAGGCAGGGAGGGCGGAGAAGGGAGGCAAGCAGGCGCTGCCTGACTTAGCCCGAACGGTCCAGGCCTCCGTGGAACTGGCAGGCCTGGTGGGCAGCGCCTGATGTCACCCACAAGGTCCAGGCCATGATAGTGATCGGGCAGACTCGGCAGGCAGCACCTGACACTGTCCGCGGGGTCCAGGTGGCGATCAGGACTGGGATGGCCTGGCAAATAGTGCCTGACATCATCCAGTGGAGTCCAGGTGGCAATAGGGACTGGGCAGTTCCAGCAGGCATTGCCTGACGCTGCTCGTGGGGTCCAGGGGGCGATGGGGACCTGGCAAGTGGCATGGACAGTGCCTGACGCTGCCCGTGGGGTCCAGGGAGAGATCGGGACCAGGCAGGCAGCATGGACAGCGGCTGATACTACCCACGGGGTCCAGGCGGCAATTGGGACCGGGCAGGTGGCATGGACACCGCCTGACGCTGCCCGCGGGGTCCCTGCGGCAATCGGGACCTGGCTGGCGGCATGGACACCACCTGACACTGTCTGTGGAGTCCAGGGGACGATTGGGACCTGGCAGGCGGCATGGATAGCGCCTGACGTCACCCGCAGGGTGCAGGTGGCGATCGGGACTAGGCAGTTCTAGCAGGCAGTGCCTGATGCTGTTTGTGGGATCCAGGGAGCTATTGGGACCAGGCAGGCAGCATGGACAGCGCCTGACACTGCCCGCAGGGTCCAGGCAGTGATCAGGACCGGGCAGGCGGCATGGATAGCACCTGATGTCACCCGTGGGGTCCAGGGTGCAATCAGGACTGGGCAGGTAGCGTGGTCAGTGCCTGACTGCCTGCGGGCTCCATAGACGGGGGTGGCCAGGGTCTCCGGGATCACTGTCTGCCCCCGGGCCACCTAAGGATACCGGTGGAGCAGGCCAGGGTTGAACATTTTAATGAAAATGCAATGCCTGTGCCCTGCCCCACCACGCCCTGTCCCTGGAGAGGAGAGGGAAGTGGGCAGCTAGGAGGCACCGGGGCTCTGAAGTGGCTGGGAACAACCTGCAGGTGAGCTACCAGGAAGAGGTGCTGAACCATGAGGATGCAGAGGGCTGGCTGATGGAGGTGAGCAAAGATGCAGATGAGGCGGCTCTTGCCAGCACTGAGCTGGAAAAGTGCATCGAAAGCCTGATGGACAATATCGCCTTTCTGAAGAAGGTGCATGTCTAATATGCTCAGATCTCCATGGAAATGGTCGTGTTCTCCAATTCCGACCTCTCCACTATGCAAGGACATCCGCACCCAGTATGAGAAGCTGGCTGCCAAGAACACGCAGAATGCCGAAGAATGGTACCAGAGCCGCTTCACCATGCTGACAGAGAGCACTGCCAAGAGCACCTACGTGGTGCGGGCCAGCAACTGCTCAAGGCCAAGACCCTGGAGATTGAAGCAAGCTGGGGCACGAACAAAGCTCTGGGAAAGCAGCTGCAAGAGCTGGAGAATAAGCAGAACTCTGACGTTAGTGCTATGCAGGACACAATCAACAAATTAGCACATGAGTTGAGAACCACAAAGAGTGAAATCGCAGGATATTTAAAAGAATACCAGGACCTCTTCAATGTGAAGATAGTTTTGGATATTGACATTGCAGCTTACAGGAAACTCTTGGAAGGCGAGGAGACCGGCTCAGTTTCACCAGCATGGGAAGCATAGCCAGCAGCTACTAGCAGAGTTCCCAGGTCTTTGGTGATCTGCCTACGGTGGTTTACAGACTAGCTCCTACTTGATGTCTGCTCACTCCTTCCCTTCTTAATACACCAGCCATGTCCAGGAGGAACAGATTGAGGTGGAGAGACCATTGAGGCTGCAAAAGCCGAGGAAGCTAAGGATGAACCCCCTTCTGAAGGAGAAGCTGAAGAGGAGGAAAAGAAGAAGGAAGAGGCTGAGGAAGAGGAAGGAGAGGAAGAGGAAGAAGGTGCCAAGGAAGAATTTGAGGATGCAAAGGAGGGAGAAAGAGGTGAAGGTGAAGGAGAAGATGCCCAAGAAGCTGAGGATGAGAAGAAAGATGAAGGTGCTGGGGAGGAGCAAGCAACCAAGAAGAAAGATTGAGCCCTCCTTTCCTTAATTATTTCAGGAATAATCCTCCCAAAACCAGGTCAACCCCGCCACCAACCAAGCAGTTGAGTTCCCAATACTATATGAATTAAGAAGTCAATATTTATAACATTCTGAGGTGACTCAGGTTGGACATTAAATGTTATGCTATGACTTTTCTCCTTATGCAGAGTATCTGTTTGCTTGCAGAGTGGCTTCCTGGCTTGCTGCCAGCCTGTGCATGGTCCACGCTTACGAGTTCAGGATCTATGACAATGTGAATAATTCAGATGTTTACAATAAAAACACATGAATACACGAATTCACTAATGTTAATGTTAAATTTCATGGAAAAAATAGTCCTTTGAATCTTTGGTGGTTAGAAATTAAAGACCTCAAATCATGTGCAATAAACAGTAAATAAAGTTACACTGAATGACAAAAAAAAATACATTAGGGGCCAGGAAACGTCAAAAGAACTGGGGAACCATTCCCACATCAGGAAGGGAAGTCACAGGGTATATATTATTGCTACGAATACAGTATTTCCTACTACTTACAACATATACAATGTAATGTATTAGATGCCTTCCTATTGGATGAAGTATGTATTCTCATAGAGTAATACTGGTAGATATGTTATAGTTATGGCAGTATGTCATATCCTATCTATATTAATAAAAGGGTAAAATGCTAATTAGACCATAAGACCTTCCAGATGTCCTTCTGGACAAAGCCATGGTGGTGGGGCTGAGGCAGAAGCAGTTATGGGTGATCAGACCAGGAGGGGAGGGCAGTTGGGGGTGATCAGGCTGGCTGGGGTGTGTAGTTGGGGGCAAGCAGGCCAGCATGCAGAGTGGTTAGGGGAGATCAAGCAGGCAGGCAGGTGAGCGGTTAGGAGCCAGTAGTCCCACATTGTGAGGGGTTTGTCCAACTGTAGGTTTAGGCCTGATCCCACAGGGGTCCCAGATTGGAGAGGATGCAGGCCAGGCTGAGGGACCACCCCCTCCCCATGCACAGATTTCGTTCACCAGGCCACTAGTATAATATAATATAATATAATATAATATAATATAATATAATATAATATAATATAATATAATATAAATAATATAAAAAATATATGTCTATATTTACTCCACACAGTCTTGAGGATCTATGATATGTCAAGTGGTGTGGTATGCAGGAGAAAAAACAAAGAGAAAAGATATGTTGCGAGATGGTGGTCAGTGGCTGAGCATCCATCTATGAACCAGAAAGTCACAGTTTAATTCCTCGATCCCCCATAGGGGTCTGCAGGAGGCAGCCAGTCAATGTTTCTCTCTCATCATTGATGTTTCTCCCTCTCCTTCCTCTCTGAAATAAATAAAAAATACATTTTTAAAAAAGAACATGGGCAAAGGACAGGACAGTACATTAGCAGAGCTGCAGTTATTCATGAAGGCAGAAAAGTAGTGGAAGAGAAATGAGAAAATGTGATAAAAACTGGGTTTAGAAATTTGACTGTTATACTGAAAATTAAGAGCATGCAGAATGTCCTTCAGTCAATAGCTGAGAATACCTATTCAGAAACTACTTGCTAGAAATTGTGTTTCTGTAGTGTTTGGCATCCATCCCTGGCAAATGCTCACTGAGACGCAATATTTTTAAGAAATTGTCATGAAGATGTAGGTATATATTGTGAAAGGTCGTCATGCAATTCTTATTCATTATACCTCCTTCATAAGAAGAGAAAAAAATAGTACAATGGATGTTTTCATCATTCACTCGTTAAGCTTCATCTTTGTATTAAATCAGGTCTATAGGAAGCTTTTCAAGATCTTCATAACTTTAACTCCTCATGTAGATAACATGATATCTTTGCCTTTCTCCAAAGATAATGTAGGAAATAATCAACATGGACATATGTCTACATTGATCAAATTGTTAATAACAAACATATTGCCCATTACATTGTCCAAAATTTTTTTCATAAATATTCCAAACATATTCCTGTTAGCCTTGAGAAAGGTATGTAAGTTACTAACTTCTTTATACTAGACTAGAGGCCTGGTGCACAAAATTTGTGTGTGTGTGTGCGGGGGGCTGTCCCTCAGCCTCGCAGCCGGACGTCCCTCTTGCAATCCAGGACTGCTGGCTCCTAATTACTTTCCTGCCTGCCCCCTGCTGGTCTGATCTTCCCTACCTTGCCCCCTGCCAGCCTGATCACCCCTAACTTGCTCCCCTGCTGGCCTGATCAACCCTAACCACCTCTGCCTAGGCCCCCTGGCCTAAGCCACAGTGTGGCCTCCCTCTGAGGGAGGAGACTTGGCAGATCAGGGAGAAGGCACCGCCCCCATTACCCCACTGCTGCTGCCACTGCCGGCCTGAGCCTGGGCCCTTCGCAGCCATCCATGGCTGCCTGAGCTTGGGCCCAGCCCTCGCAGCAGCTGCCACAGCTTGCCTGAGTCTCGGCCTGGCCTTCACAGTGGCTTTGTCTGGAAGAACATCCGGATGGTCATCCAGAAACGTCCGCTCTAATTAGCATATTACCCTTTTATTAGTATAGATGATGAAAGCCCAGAGTTGAGTTCTGATTTACTTAGCCATAACATTTTTCTTCATATTAGTTGTATAATTTGGAGCAAATTACTTAAACTCTCTGAGCTTCAGTTCTCTCAGTTGGAAAATGGGAATAATAGTGATAATATTAATAGCAATAATATTAAATAATAACACCTGCTCTGTTATCTGAGGATACTTTATTTTCTTAAAAAAACTCTGGTATAAACAGTATAATCTGTGTGCATGTGTGTTTGTTTAAATAAATTGTAATCTATTCCCAAACATTTGAAGGACATTAATCTGGAATCCACATTCCAAGGTGGCTAGGCAAACACTTTAAATATTATTAATGAAACTATATGGGAGAGATTGCCAATTAGAACAAGGGATGTTAGAAAGCTATATAGTGAAATGATAGATGTTTAAAATGTGTCATTGCCTGGAAAGGTGGTAAGGACATCCATGACCTCTCCTAAACAAGGTATTAGGATATGAAAAGCTCAATAGCTCTATGCCTTCAGAAATGTGATCCAGGTCTGGACTTCCATTTGGTACTGTGGAGTACTTTGTTGCCTGACCCTGCTCAAAATTTAGCTGGCCCTGGCCTTTGTTGCATCTGCCTATGATGGATGCAAAAGAAAAGAACTTGTCATTCATAGCTTTTTTCCAGAGTTCCTCAGTACAGAGTGGCCTCCCTTGAACTTATAAGAAAAGGATGTATGATGATGTTTGCTTGTCAATCAACCTTTGCTAAAGAATGGTGTAAGACTCGCTTTCATTGCTACATACCACCTGGCAGCCCAGAGATCTAGGACCCCACTCAACTCTGATTCTAGAAGCTAAAGACACAAGACAAGCAGACCATTAACAGTCGTGTTATATATACCTTTCTGGTAAATTTGTATAATCTTAAGTATATATATATATATATATTATCTATAACAATAAACTAGTAATATGCTAATTAGACCGGATAGACAAATGACCTTCCGGATGTCATTCCGGACATCCTTCCTGATAAAGCCACAGTGGCGGGGGCTGAGGCAGAGGTGGTTAGGGGCAATCAGGCAGGCAGGCGAGCAGTTAGGGATGATCAGACAGGCATGCTAGTGGTTAGGGGCAATCAGGCAGGCAGGTGAGTAGTTAGGGATGATCAGGCAGGCAGGCAGAGGCAGTTAGGGGTGATCATGCAGGCAGGCAGAGTGGTTAGGGGCGATCAGGCAGGCAGGCAGGCAAGTGGTTAGGAGCCAGCGGTTCCGGATTGCGAGAGAGATGTCTGACTGCCGGTTTAGTGGGATCGGGCCTAAACCATCAGTCGGACATCCCCCAAGGGGTCCCGGATCGTGAAAGGGTGCAGGCTGGGCTGAGGGACACCCCCCCTCTTCTCCATGCTTGAATTTTGTGCACTGGACCTCTATTTTTCTTATAAATATATATAAGAAGGTTTCTAAAACTAGATTTAGGCATAATAAAATAGTCCAATTTAGATAAAACTAAATTAAACAAGCAACTAAACATGCAGCAGTAAGTAGATTAAAATGTATTACAAGTAGTTGTTTTTCAATGTGTATCTTTTGACTTAGCAATTTTACTTCTAGGAATTCTGTATGAGGAAATCATAAGACAATGCACAAAAATTAGAATATGGAAATAGCCACGGCTATATTGTTCACAACAGTGAAAACTGGCAATGCCTTCTCTCTCACAACAGACTATTGTTTAATAAATTGAAGTATATCTGTAATGTCAATGTAAGAAAAACATTCAAACCTGTGAAGAATTTTTGTGAGTTTGAGTCAAACTGTCGACAATTGCCAGGAAGCAGAATCTCAAAGGATTGAGATAATGCTCCAGAGAATGGCAGTTTTGCACCTCGTTTTATACATTACAATCAAAAGAGGAGACATAAGTGGGTTACATGAAATCTATCCTTGATAGATTAGGGAAGCAGGGGAAAGCAAAGTGGGGAAACCTCTGGGATTGGATTAAAAGTAAAATGTTAGACACATACTTTAAAAAAGAAATTTTATTGTTGAAAGTATTACATATGTCACCTTTTCCCTCCTATTCTAGCCCGTCCCTGTCCCCCACCCCAGGCCTTCACCAGATACATACTTCTTTTTCTTAGGTGGATGCAGGAGAGTTAACAGTCAACAATTAACTCAATAACAATGAGGGGATTTATGATCTCCGCAGAGTGGTGCCTGTGCTTTGAGGGGTCCAGAGGAAGGAAAATTACCTGGACATTCCAACAACATGTTATCGTAGATGTGAAAAGCCATGCCCTTTATATGAATATTGGGCCTTCTGATTGCAATTGAACATCTGTGTCATAAAGATGGACTATTTAGACTTTTTCTTTCATTAATCTTTTCTTTAAAACTGCTTCAGAGGAAACAGCTTCAATATACTTGTAAGGCTGGCCCTGTCTGGAGGAATTTATGGGTTTTTTTTTTTTTTTTTTCTTCCAGCCTGTTTATAAACTCCTGTAAAGCTTCTGCAACCTTTTGGATTAATCATCAAATAAGCATTTACTGAGCACTTCCCAGAGTTCAAGGCTCTATACTAGTCACTGTGGGCTTAACAGTGTTCAGAGTAGACTCAGTCACTCCCTTCAGTGTCAGCAAAATAATTATGTTCCTTACCCAGTAATGAGATTATTTTAAGTGATCTCAACAAGGAAATTCAGTCTAACAAACGATTGAATGTGTCCCAGGTATAAGAATGCTCTCTGCCTGCCGGAAACCGAACATTGAGACTTTGGAACTTAAAAATGAAAAGGGAATCTTTGGTCAACCTTAATCGCTCTGAATGGTCAGAGCTAGTCACTCATTGTTTAGTTGAGACATTGGTAGTTAAAGCAACTCTCACCTGTAAATCATATGTAAATTTTTGCTTATTGTCTATTGTTGGAATTTCCTGCCTAAAGGATATGGGTGTATCTCAGAACCCCAATAAAAGGGATGGCAAAGGCCAGAGCAGTGAGCAGTCCTCCCCCTAGAGGTGGACTCCTGCCTGGCCCCCCATTTTCCCAAATTAATTCTTTTCCAGTCTCTTTTCATTTTGATTGCGGCCTTCTCCAGAAACCGGACCTCAACCGGAATTCTGAAACACGCGGGACGTGACAAGGGATTCCACATCTGCCAAAGGAGTGGATGAGCTTTCTTAAAGGGAATGAACTTAACATTCATAGGGAATGTTTCCTAAGTATAGAATCCAAGAATCTGCTGGGATCATTCTGTGCTTTGCCCACAGATAAATTAAGCTCAACTCCGAGTCTGTGGAAAGTGCAGCATTTCCTTTCCCAAGGCTGCTGTGAATTCCTGGTGCCCTAGGTTCTAGTGGTCACCTCACACTCCACTCTCTACTTCCAGTGAGTTGATTCAGTTATTGCTCCATCCAGGTCAGCTCAGCTGGCCTCCTTGGTTTTCATATGAAAAACATATACTTTTTGGTATTTATTAGACTATTCTGAGCACTCATGTGGTCATAACATTAGTTATATTTAGGAAGGAGAGAGATTTAAAACCAAAGAAAAAGCAGCCAAGAAGTTAGAACAAAAGATTCTGGATCTTAACCTGTTTCTTTAGCCCCAGGTTGAGCCTCTCTGAGAAAATGTCATTTGTTAGACACACACATTTTATTTGAGCCTTTTTAAAAATTAGAAACAGACCTGGGTAACTTTCATGATTTTTTCAATACCCAGAACAAGCTTTAAAGCCATTACTAATAAGATCGTGGAAAATTAATAGCTTCTTGGAGAAGGCCTTGCTCCTCCTCAGTTTTGATCTTGAAGGTAAAGGGAGAGGGCAAATTATATTTTATTGCAGCCATAAGTCATTAAGGAATGGTTGTGATTAAAGAACAGAAATAGGATGGTGACAGGCTAAGCAGTCAACAACTAAGAAGAAAAATCAAAAGGACCATTTTAGAAAATGGTGGAGGGCAAAGCCAGTTTGCAAAACATTGCGAAGGAATTGAGGAATTGGTGAGGTGAAAACCAACAACACTTTTAGAAAGTCTAAGGGTAAAATGGAAAGAAATGGGAAAATGATGTGGCCCACTTTGTTTGTTCTTAATTCAACACTTTCATATACTTAAAACAATTTACTTAGCCAGAAAATTAAATAAATCATTTTGGAAAGCTTTACAATTTAAATTATACCGTCATTTAAAGCTTTGAGGATAGACAATCTGTGTTTGTGAAACGGAATGACAGGTATTGTTCCCTTCTTGACTTGAGTGAGAGGTTAAAGAAAGCAGCCCTGTGGTGGGTGCCACATATCGTATTACCTAAAGAGACTGAGGCGTGTGAAATAGTCAGAGAAGCCTGATTTATCTTTGATATGTCTCATGGCCCCAAAGGAGCCTGCAGCTTCTAAGTAAATGACTTGAAGCTGAATGGGATGGGCCCCAGCAAATCTGAGGAAGCTTTCTTAAGTCACCAGGGGCGTGAAGACTGGGTCAATTTATCAATGAAATGCTACCTGATGGGTGGAGGTACAGCTGGGTGCTCCCCTGAATGCAGAGGCCAGAGTCTAATGCTGCCTTCCCAGACACCAGGCAAATTCTCAGAAGGGTGTGCCAGAGAAATCCAGGTCTACACCCTTCTCCTGTGTTCCTGGAAGGGCTAAGCTCCTCCTGTGAGAGCCTGCTATTTCTGCTTTCTTTTCAGAAATAATTGCAGCTACTTCTCATATAGAAAAAGGCAATTTAATGTTCTGCCAAAGTTCCGAGATTATTAAAACACTCTCCCTAATGTCTTTATTACTATAGCTATCATTCTGATCACCCCACATGTAATATTATTGTTTCTTAAGATGTCTAATGCATCTTAATCAGGCATTTGGTTTCCTAAGTTAACCACTTTGGAGGCAGCTTCATGAAGATTAGGTTTCCCAGATTCTTCATTTCAAATCATGTATTAGATTATTGTCTGAAAATACTGAGTAAATGAATGTGGTAAATTTTTATTTTTCGACAAATAAAATTGTGAGTAGTTAGCTAGAATGTGTACTAGAACAGTTTTTGCTCACATCCTAGTGACAGGCAGATGACATGAAGGCATAATGTGTTTCAAGGTAAACAATGTTAAAGATCTTCGGAGAGGGTGATGTTTCTAACCCTCAGAAGGTTTGAGTGATTCTTGTTAATAATCCAAAGATATCTTTACAATAGCAAGCTGGATCATTCACTCTTGTTCTAGGTAAAGTGAGTTGAAAGTCCTTACAGGTTTGACTTTTAAGCATCTGTTCATTCTATCATTTACAGATCTTCCACAGAATAGAATATACACACCTATAGGTTTCAAAATGTGGCTGATGGGTACCAGAGAATACAGGATTCAGTGTTGCAACCATCACTGTGGTCATTTAACCCTTTAGCTTCATTTAAAATAAAAACTGAACTGTATCTATTGCTAGGTCAGTAGCATCAAATTTACAGATCAAAAGCTACCTTGACTAAGTAATTCTTAATTATTTCAAACTTGTAGTTTCTGAAAAAGCCATCACTAAGATTCAGACCTAGATCAAATCTGGTGAAATAAAGAAATAAAATTCAACATGTGAAAAGTGGCTATTATTTACAAACCATCCTATATAATAAAAGGGTACTATGCAAATTGACCCTAAATGTGGAACTACCAGGAATGACCTGTAGCTAGGTAGCTTTGACACACCCTGACCACCAGGGGGCAGACGTTCAACCTAGGAGCTGCCCCCTGTTAGTCAGTGCATTCCCACAGGGGGAGCTCCACTCAGCCACAAGCCAGGCTGACAGCTGTGAGCACAGTGGCAGTGGCAAGAGCCTCTCCTGCCTCCTCCGCAGCACTAAGGATGTCCAACTGCGGCTTAGGCCCGCTCTCCACAGGGAGCAGGCCTAAACCATAAGGTGGACATCCCCTGAGGGCTCCCAGGCTGCCAGAGGGATGTCTGAATGCCAGCTTAGGCCCAATCCCCCAGTGAGCGGGCCTAAGCTGGCAGATGGACATCCCCTGAGGGGTCCCGGGCTGTGAGAGGGTGCAGGCCGGGCTGAGGGACCCACCCCCCCAAGTGCACGAATTTTTGTGCACTGGGCCTCTAGTTGTTTATAAATTTTGAGTCTTCTGTTTCTTGACAAACATGGCTTAGTTTCTATTCTAATATGTTCAAAGCTACATACACAGTAGTAGAAGGCTTTGATCTTTGCTCCCAAAATTGCAACATTGCAACAGTTCTCAATTGCTGAATATTTTGTAATTGACAGGATACAGCAGATGTCTGTAAGTTCCAAAAATATATATCTGATGTATTGGTGAGATGTTCACATTAATATTCAGAACAGTGATGTAAAAGGCACATAATAATACATATCATATTATTGGTGTTTATTGCCTCTACTTCTCAGATACAAACTGTAAAAAAGTACCAAGTCAAATGTTATACTCAAGCCTGTTTTCATGAACCCTAACTTTAAATATATGTGTCTTGGTATTATCAAATTTGGACTTAGGTCATTGAATTGTGAGGCCACAAAGCCAGACTGGATATGGGAAAAGGTTTATACTTATTGGGGTGGACAAGCAACATTGCTCTGACAGTGAGAATCACCTAATTATAAGTTTTTAGGGAAAAACATACATTGTATGGACCATCTGATTAGTAAGAAGAAGGTGGGGAGAGGGTTCTGCTAGAGGCATTGGAGAAATACTGTTTTCATGACACTTTTCATTAGGTTCCAAGGAGACAACTCAGTTTTCCATAAATAAACTAGCTCCTTTCCATTTAAAATATGTCTGCCCCCTGCAGGTCTGTCCATAGCAGCTTTGCATGCGACTTTAGGACAGGGAGTATTAGGCTAAGCCCTCTAGGCTTCTAAGCTATCTCTAGAGCTTGATATTACCAGAGGGGTGATTGTTCATAATTGTAATAGCACCTAAAGGCCATCTGGGCCCTGGCCCAGACTCACCACTAGCATAGCAGGTAGTGATCTAATTTTGCAATTATCTTTCTCTGCAACTTCATGCCTGAGGATTTAATTGTATTCATGTTCTTTGTGTATTAAGTCACTGCTTTTCAAATCTTGGTTGGAGGCTATTTTCCTGCAAATTTATTCAGTAAAAACAAACTATGGTAAGGAAATAATAGGAGTTTTCAGCTGAAGATGCTCTTAGCTGTCTGGCCCAATGAGAAAACTAATGAAATCATACTGAAAAGGGCAGGATCAATTGCACACGTATTCATTTATCCATTCATTCAGCAAATGCCTACCATATGTTCACTCTCAGCTATGTTTCAGGTACTGCATAGTGAAGGAAATACAGTCCCCACATTCACAGGGTTAGAGTTCAGTCATAGAATCCTGATAAAGATGTTAAGAGCATTATACTCAATGTGTGAAGGTCCACTCGCTTTCTATCATGAAAGTATTCTTCAATCAATGCATTGCCTCCACACTGTTATCCTTTGAGTTTATCTTTAAAAAATGTGTGTGTGTGTCTGTGGTTACGTCAGAGAGTGTGTGTAATTCTACTTCATCTAGTTGCTTTATCATGGCTAAAAAGTACATAGGCCAAGTACATTTTAATACCTAATTCCAAATTCTTTTGAAGAAAAATTAGATTTTCATATTCTACTAACATTGCTGTATGTTGATTAGTCAATAGCTATACACCAGAAACATTTTAATTAATAAACTTTATTGTTTAGACAAGTTTTAAATTACATCAACATTAAAGGGAAAGTTCAGAGTTCCTATTAACCTTCTCCTTACACATGTACAACCTCCCCTACTATTGACATCCTGTACCAGAGTGGTAAATTTGTTACAATTGATGAACCCACATTGACATCATTATCACTCAAAGTCTAGGGTTCACTGCTGGTGCTGTATAGTCTGTGGGTTTTGATAAATGTATAATGACATGTGTCCACCATTGAAGTGTCATACAGATTTTCACTGCCCAAAAACATACTTTGTGTTCTGCCCCCCTAGCCCTTGGCAATCACTGATCTTTTCACCATGCCCATGATTTTGCCATTTTCATAGTCACATAGTTGAAACTGTTAGGGAGGGGGAGAAATTCACCCTTTGTACCCTTCTTGAGTTCTTATGACTAGACTAATAATAAAATTGACACAAAACCAGATTAACAGGAACAAAACCAATCGATTATATGCACAAGGGATCATAAATGATGATGGTCCCAGAAATGATGAACCAGCCAGTTTTTTTTTTTTTTAAATATATATACTTTTTAGACAAAGGAACAATACATGTATGAAGAAATGTCAGAACAAAGCACTTTAGGCTGGGGTCATTAGGGAGGACTCTAAACAAGGTTTGGTCTTGGGTAGTAATTAATAAAAGAGTAACAAGGTTTGTTTATGCAAGTTTTCCAGCTCTGGATTTATTAACTCCAGCAATCAGGGTGTGTTTCTTACAGTCTGCGGCAAGGAGGCCACCTGTCACAGGGGAGATTTATTTCTTGCATTGAAGGAGACCAGGGAGGGTCAATGTGCCCTTCTTGCATTGGCTGCTTGTCAAGTAACTTTAATTCAAAGTAATCAATATGCCATTGTGGGATATTTGGGGCAGCCTGCCCTGAGCCCTGACAGAATCCTACAGAATTTGATTTTTTCAGCTTAGTAATATGCATTTGTTTCCCCCATGTCTTTTCATGGCTTGATAGCTCATTTCTTTTTAGCATTTAATAATATTTCGTTGTTTCTATGTACCATAGTTTATTTATTCATCTAACTCCAGAAGGACATCTCGTTTGTTTACAAATTTTGGCAATTTTAAAAGAAGCTGCTGTAAACATCCATGTGCAGGTTTTTTTTTGTGTGGATATAAAGTTTTCAATTCATTTTGGTAAATATCAAGGAGCACAATTGCTGGATTATATGATGAGAGTATTTTAGTTTTGCAAGAAACTGTCAAACTATAAAGTGGTCGCACAATTTTGTTTCAGCAATGAATGAGAGGCCCTGTTTCTCAACATCATTGCCAGCATTTGGTACTGTCAGTGTTGGAGAGTTGGGCCATTCTAATAGTTGTGTAGTGGCATCTCATTGTTGTTCAATTTGCAGTTCTCTAGTCTTTTTATATGATCACTTTTTATCCGTATATCTTCTCTAGTAAGGTGGCTATTCAGTACTTTTGCTCACTTTTTATTGTGTTTCTTATTGTTGAGTTTTAAGAAGTAATTTTAGATTTTGGATAATAGTCCTTTATCAAATGTGATTTTGCAAGTCTATGGCTTGTCTTCTTCTGTTGACCAGATACTTTTATTTCTGTAAAAATATTAGCTCTACCTTTATGATAATTTGTCATACATTATTTATTTTAACTCAACTTTAAAGAGATTTATGATTTTAGGTGAGCAAAACTTTACTATAAGACTTTAAACATACAATTGTTGTTGTTATTTTTTGCCAAATTAATTTATATGCTAACAACTATTTCTAATATGTTTTATAAGTTTATTTTAGACATGTTCATTGACTATGTTTTAATAGATATTTTATAAAATACCTATTATTTCTTTAACATAGACTTTAAGAGTCAAGTAAATTAATCTTTCCTCTTAAACTTTAAGAAACCTTAAAGTTTCATATTTTAGATCAGCAGTGGTAAAATATACTATCTGCTGGGAGTATTCCAAGTTTTTTGTATATATTACCTTCTTCACCCTTCAAAACTCTATGAGAGAGGAACTTTTATTATATTATCCCCATTTTATGGATGAGGAAATGAGGCAAAGAGAAAGTAACTTTCTAAAGATCATACAACTCTTGCATGGGTGCTGAAATTGTGTTCAAACCCAAGCAATATATATCAGTAGCCTGGGATTATTTATTATATCCTGTTACTGTGGGTCATGTCCCTCCTCTCTGGAACATTAAAATTCATGCTATCTCTTGGTTGGTAGTATATTCTTAAGTTTTCTATTAAGAGAAAATCAGTGATTTTTTTTTTCAGAGTCTATATATTTGAGGAAATTGCTGAGAAGGAAGGGATCACTTTATTTAGATTGTTTTTACTATAAATGATAATAACCAGAAGCATACAGCCAAAACTTGAATGATTCTTTTTTTATAACTCTGTGATTGAGAAAAAATTATATTAGCTAATGTCTCAATTCTTGGGAATGATGTTAGGAATCTATTTTTAATCTCTACATTAAAGTATTGTCATTTATTATTTCTAAAATAATTAAACAGCCAAATAGTACATTTTGAGTAAAAGCAAAATTTTAAAATACATATGTTAAATGTTGTTTAATGGCTTCTTAGCTCATTTTATAGTTGTTGTTACACTTCACTTAGCATTTCTCTGGTTTTTCTTTATAATTAAGTACTTTGAGCTTTTCCATGCTATTTAAGTAATAGTTTCTACACAGTTTTTCTTTAAGAAATTAGCAAGAAAAAGGCATTTCTTTAATACAAGCAAATTACGTTTCAGGCAGTTAACAGGAATAGGATTACTTCCATCAGGAAATGTACGAGTAATTTTCTTATCCAGTGAGAGGATAGATGAGAAAAGGGTTGCTGAAGTGTTCTCTAATCTTTCATCTTGTCACATGAGGATTCATTAAATGCCAAAATGTGGAATGCCTCCTCTGAAGAAAATAAAATCATTCGTGCTGATGGTCAGCTATACAAGGAAGAACAATGGGTACATAAAGAGGAAACTCAGTTTGATAAGAACACGGTTTGCCTCCCTGAATATATATAATGTTGTACAAATGCAACTAAAATAAAGGGCCTTTATGGAAACAACACATATACCTAAAAATGTCCTCCTCACAATACTCTGCAGTTAGTATAGGGTAACACATATTTTTTAAAGTATATTTTATTGATTTTTTACAGAGAGGAAGGGAGAGGGATAGAGAGTTAGAAACATCGATGAGAGAGAAACATTGGTCAGCTGCCTCCTGCACATTCCCCACTGGGTATGTGCCCGCAACCAAGGTACATGCCCTTGACCAGAATTCGAACCTGGGACCCTTGAGTCTGCAGGCCAACACTCTATCCACTGAGCCAAACCGGTCAGGGCTAGGATAACACATATTTAGTAAATCAATAGATAGGTATATTTAGTGCCTAGTAAGTACGAGATACTCTCCTATTTTGAGCATTGAACCAGAGAGACCAGGTAACAGCTTTTGTGAAGCTTGAAGACATAGGGTGAGAGGGAAAGAGATGAACCATAAACAGATCAGCAATAAATGAATATGGTAATTGTAGATAGTGATGTCATAAGAAAATGAAACAGGATGAACTTAGAGGGACCTATGTCTTATTGTTTTAATTTTAAAATATTAAAAACACAAAATGTTATTATTTAACACTATTATTTATAATATTATAACATGTGTATGCCACATATATGAACCAAAATATACAGGTTCTCCAAATCTAGCTTAAGAAAAAAGAAATTCGAAGATTTTATGTACCCTTCTGATTTTAACTTCTTCCTTACCCCATCCTCCAGAATTTGCCACCATTTTTAATTTTGTGTTTATCATTTGCTTAGCTTACCTAATGATTTTATCACACACATAGGTACCTGAAAATATATTATTTAGTTTTGCATGTTTAAAACATTGTAAAAAATGAAATCATGGCTTTTATTTCTTGTAACTGGCTTTTTTGGGTATACATTATGTTTCTGATATTCATCCATGTTGATACATATTCATGCATTTTCAGTGCTGTGTATAATATTCTAGTCTGTGAATTCATCACAGTGCATTTGTCCATCCTACTCACTATTGACAGTTGGATTATTTCCGGGTTGTTTATTTTCTATTTGTTTTCTGTTATAGCTAACATAAATCTAATCATTTTTAATCATACTTTTAATCCAATGCATAAATGTTTCTCTATGGATATGCGCCTAGGTGAATTTTTGAGTCATGGGGTATGTCAATGTGCAAATTTTCTGTTTTTTTCAAGTAGTGATGCCTATAAACATTATAAATGTAACTATTTGGACATGGAATGTTCTACACAAAGAGAAATACAAGCAAAGGCCCTAAGATGAGATGAGTTTGTTTGTTCTAAGAAGAGAAAGAAGGGCTGAGAAGCTAAAATATAGCAAAAATCTAAAAGTTAGGAAAGGGCATTGTAGAACATTTGAAATAGTGATCAGAATGAGGAGCACATGATTATATGCACTACACCAGATTGTTGGTAACCTTCAAATATATTTATTTTATATTAATAATATATGAGTATGATATATCCTATATAATAAAAGGCTAATATGAAAATCGGCCAAATGGCTGAATAGCCAGTCTCTATGATGCGCACTGACCACCGGGGGGCAGACACTCAATGCAGGAGCTTTCCCCCTGGTGGTCAGTGCACTCCCACAGGGGAAGCACTGCTCAGCCAGAAGCTGGGCTGATGGCTGGCAAGCGCAGCGGCGGTGATGGGAGCCTCTCCCACCTCCGTGGCAGTGCTAAGGATGTCTGACTGACGACTTAGGCCCACTCCCCACGGAGCGGGCCTAAGCCGTCAGTCAGACATCCCCCAAGGGCTCCCAGACTGTAAGAGGGCACAGGCCAGGCTGAGGGACGCCCCCCAAGTGCACGAATCTCATGCACCAGGCCTCTAGTTAATATATAATATTGTTATATACTCTCTAATGTACAACACAATATTTTATAATATATAGATAGCACCTTAGGGGAGTTATTTAATCTCTAATGGTAAAATTAATTGGGATAACAATAACATGCATTTTATATGGATTTTTTTAGATTAAATGAAATAATGCATATAAAGTAATCAACATAATTTTATAACCAATAGTAGTTGTTCAATAATTGTGAGGTATCAGTAAAAGTGTTAGTAGTTTTAATTTTAAATCAAATATCTTTGAATATTTATAGATGATTCAAATAAAATTCATTATAAAATAGCTGATGTGAAACAGAATTAAAAATTTGACCTTTAACAAAGTAATACCTCATATATTCTTTATTCTCCTTGATTTACAATTTTAAAGATAAACCACCAAGGAAAGTTGTATCAAAACAATGATTAAAGATTCACATACTGTCAAGATTTAAAGTTTCATGTATAAATACCAGCCTGATTCTGGGGGGAAAGAGTTGCATAGAGATTTTAGAAAAATAATTGTGCCCTAACCGATTTGGCTTAGTGGATAGAGTGTTGGCCTGTGGACTGAAAGGTCTCAAGTTCAATTCCAGTCAAGGGCATGTACCTTGGTTTTAGGAACAACCCCAGTGGGAGGTGTGCAGGAGGCGGCTGATCGATGTTTCTCTCTCATCGATGTTTCTAACTCTCTATCCCGCTCCCTTTCTCTCTGTAAAAAAATCAATAAAAATTAAAAAATAATTGTAATACTTGTAGACCATATTTATACCTAGACATACTGTCAATTAAAAAAATTTTGCTAAAATAAAATTAAATTAAAAAGTAATCCCTAATCTACAGTATACCCCTTTTCTCAGTAGGTTTACATTAAACAGGTTTGTGTGGAAAAGAAAATTCAGTTCATGGAAAGTGCTTTAACAAGGGTGAAAACACCTTTTTAAGCAAAATCAAAAACTTTTTCTTCCAGATGGCTTATAACTGTAGACACCCAGCGAATCCTCCAATAGTTGAGATGGGCTTTGTCATAGAAACCACATTCTAGCTGTAGCCAATATTTCTTATTCAAGCCAAACCACAGCTAGGACCATAGACTATCAAATTGAACTGGGCAGGGTGTAAGGATATTAGGGGAAGTGTCATAAATGTTCTAAGAGCCTGCAGAAGTCCTCCACAGACCACAGAAAGACTAGTCAAGCTTAGTGGGACCTGCGTGGAATCAGAGCATAAGGCCCACCTACAGGTCTAACCAGACAGCAAATTGCTGCCATGAAGAAATGTAGGCTTCCTGTTGCCAGCTCTTTTTATTTTTGTTTTTTTACAAAAGAGGCTGAAAATTAGGATTTTTATGTAATAGTTTCCTATTTTTAGATTCTGGCAAATACTTAAAAAATATTAAACACTTCATGGAGCAAACAAAACACTTTACCAGTTGGATCTGGCCCATAAGGTGCCAGGTTATAGCCCCTGACAGAATTCATCCTGAAGATTCACATTTGCTGAAATCAGAGAAAGGGAGGGTCTGGGAACTAATTAGATGATTGTGAGTAAGAGTTTCTTAATATATTTGGAAAGACCTCAACTTCAAACATTGCATATGAATAATACATGATAATGACATGAATATTATTGTACCTTAAACATAACTGTACCACCACATTAAAATAGCTTCTAAATCCTCCTCTTGTTCTTAGTTGCAGAACAAATTTGCATGCCCCAATTACCAACATTCTGGTGTGCATTTAGCAAAAGAACCCTCTACAAAAGAATGTGTGTCATTCAGAGAAGAACGTGACATAACAGGGTTTCAAGCTACTAAACTGAACAAAGAATTTTTAATTTTGTCAGTTACAAACATCAGCTATTCTCCTATTTGATTAAGGAGCATGGGTGTTTTTTCACTTATAGATGTTGAAAACTTTTTCTGGTTAAAAAAAAAAAGGAAGTCCTGAGAAACATTTATCATTTATGAATACACTGGTTTTCTGTTTAGTTTCACTAGTTTAGATTACATTCAAAAGTGACCCAGTGTGTCCTGGATTATACAGTCTTACAGAAGCCATACATCACCTGTAGAATGGTAGGGTCAAAGTAATTATACCTAAATGGTAGGTAATTCTTCATTACTTACAGGTTTATAAATAAATATAAATATGAAACATTTCCCCCTTACTAATTTGGAAATAATATGCCAAATCTCTAAGCTACACTTCATTTTTTTTCTCTTTCCCTACTCACTTGCCTATTTTTCTTTAAATCCATATTCAGTAACACATAATTATTACTCAGCAGCATAACTAAATTTACTAGCACTTGTGTCTTCCCACTTTAATATATAGATATGTTTGATACAGATAACACATTTATACACATATTATAAGAAATTTTACTTGTTATAAATCCAAATAGTTTTATTAAATAGAATTAAATATTAAGCTATTATGAATTATTAAAGACTCTATAGTAACTATATGGTTTCCTTGATTTGTTCCTCAAATATTTACTTAGCACCTACTACGTGCCTTAGCATAGTGTAAGTGTGAGTGATACAACAGTAAAGCATTTATTACTTTACTACACATTTTCACAATTATATTATTCCACTATGAAAGACTTTCCACAGATCTATAAAATGAAGTGTAAGTTGTCACAGTATGCCATTCAAAACCTGTAACACTAGTGCACAATCTTTTCCTGACATTAGTCCCTACTCTTCTATGGGTACTAATGTTCCAGTAACATCTGGTCATATTATCAATCAGAATATCTGTATTTGGAAGGAACTGGTGAACAAGGAAGTTCTGAAGGTGTGACTTCATCTATGAGTCATGACCTCATCTAGTTCTCATACATTAATAAGGAGGAAAAACTTTCAGTAGCATTAAGCCCACCATTGATGTCCCCCTTTGTTCCACTGGCTAGAATTGGATCACAGTCTTGCCTTAACAAGAACTTCTGACTCATACACCAATTGTGTCTACCACAACCCTTACTCTAACCTAAACATAGCCATTCTTTTAAAAAGCTTCATTTTTCTTTATACTAGTCCTTTGAAATATTTTCTTTCTCTGACATCTCCACCTGTTAAGAGCTTAGATTTCAGTAGCTAACTTTATCCTGAAGCCTTCATACTTCTCTCCTTCACAAAAAGGAGTGAATTCTGTATTTTGAACATTTAGTCAGTCTGATCTTCTCTAATTTTTCTTTGTTTAATAGTTATTAACATGCTTCTCTTTATTTACATATCAAATTGTAAACATCCTTGAGCTTCTTATTTTTATGGCCTTCAAAATTACCCTAGCTGGTTTGCCTCAGGGGATAAAGCATTGGCCTGTGGACTGAAGGGTCCTAGGTTCGATGCCAGTCAAGGGCACATGCCTGGGTTGTGGGCTCAATCCCTAGTTCGGGGCATGCAGGGGGCAGCCAATCAATGATTCTCTCTCATCATTGATGTTTCTATCTCTCTCTCCCTTTTTCTCTGAAATCAATAAAATATATATATATATGTATGTGTGTGTGTACATACATACACACACACACACACATATATATACACATATATGTATATATATGTATCTATATATTCATATATAAACTTTCATTACTTTTTAAAATGACATAGACACTAAACAAATATTTGGTAAACTGAATACCATTAAAAATTTTTAACCCAAAGTTCTCTAAAATTATTAGAAGTGATTTACAAGTCGAAACTAGAATACCATAAGGTAGATAATAGTAAAACAGAATAGAGACTAAGATAAAAATAAACACAAAACAACAACAACAAAACACAAAACAGTGTATTATAAGAAACCAAGATAAGCAGATCACTAAAGTTGGGTAATAAATTTGTTAACCAAGATCAAGGGAATTCACAGATGTTTTATTCTGTCAAATGTGATTTACAAACTCATTTTTTTATAAATAAACTCAAGACATGGCTATTCAATACATGGGTAGCTTCCAACATTTACTGATAGATAATCTCTACTCCTTTACCCATCTGTCCAGAAAAACTTAAAAGCATTATTTTCCTTCTCTTCTTATACTCTGTAATTAAAGATTAGAAAAATAGTCACAATGCAGTTAACATTGTAGAGCACAATTGGTGTTCTATAAACCATATAGAGACAGAAAAATCCATCCCACAGAAACTTAATTATTTCTCTAAAATATCAGAAATGAGACCATACAGTAGACATTGTTCATATTTTAAGCATAACTATTTACTAACACCCAAAAACTAAATTCATCCCCCTTCTCTATTTTATATCAAAATTCATGTATTTGGCAGAGTCAATTATAAAACAAATGGCTTCAGAGCTGAGTTTCTCCTCAGTCTCAGCACTATTGACATCTTAAAGTATTTATTGTGAGGGCTGTGTTGTACATTGCATGTTGTACATGGTTTAATAGCATTTATGACCTCTGCATCCTCAGTTGTGACAACCAAAAATGTCTCCAGACATTGCCAAATGTTCCCCCTTGGGTAAAAATACTCCTGATTAAAAATCACTGTCCTAAAGCCCATCTTGGGTTCCCAGGGTTATATTAGGAACAAAGGCTGTGGGTAAACCAGAAGTAGGAAAGTCACACAACATAACCTAATGTGACACTATTTGAATAGTGAATCCTTTTATATAGTTGCTGTTGAAACTATAAAGGACATGGCCAGGATCTAGGAGAGATTCAGGAGGTATATATTAGAGAAGATGGTAAATCACAAATTTAATTTGGAGTGGAAGGTATAGGAATGGAAAGAGTAGAAAGTTCTAATATTGAAGAATATAATGAGAAAAAAAGATTAAACAATCAAGGAGCAAATTCTTGTTAATAAAAATTCTAGAAGAAAACTTAATTCTGTACAATGCTGGCTATTGTATCACATTACTTATGCCAACATATCTAGTCCTCCCACACTAGCAGGACTTGATCCAGCAGGTCATTGATCTCTAATAGCATTTTCCCTAATGCAGGGAACCATTTGTGTATTTCATGGGATCTTCTGCCTTTGAATTCCCTGGGCCATGGCTATTTTTCACCCAAGCCTGTAAATATCTCTAATGCTCACATAATTCCCTCTTTCTTTCCTATCTAACAGAGCAGGGCTGCAACATCATATATTGACAAGTGGTGGTCTTTACACATAAAAAAGAAACAGAAACAATTTTCATTTGGAAACATTGAGCTATATTTTTAAAAAAATGTTAATTTCTCACTTACTTTGACTTATCCAAGTTTGAAAAAGGTGTTTTGCATAACTTACAGAATGCTGTGTATTAGCAGAAAGGTTGTTATCAATTGATAGATCAATCCACCTATGCTTGTTACTATTTTAAAATTTTACGTGTTACCTACATTACCTTCTGAGACCCTCTCCAGGTGTTTGAAATAGTTGCTGTCACATTGAACATGCTGGTCATGAGCACAATCTTTAAAACATTCTTCTGACATCCTTGCAATAGTATGTGTTTGTTTGATTTCTCTGGAATGTTCAAATGTCCTCAGGCTTCTAAGTTAGGACATATTTATGTTCCCAAATCAATTTCTCATAAGAACTTATCACAGACAGATTAAGTTCCCAGGAATCTCCAGAATAGTTGTACTTTGTAAACCTTTGCATAGCCTTTCAAAAACAAGCACAGCTTGGTACAGATTTGTTCCGATCATTGTGTTATGCTGATGGATTTTCTTGGTGCGACCCAGTTCTATAAAGGTTTTTGCACTAAGGACTGATTTAGACTAAATATTCTGCCTGGACCATTTGTGTATTACATGAGATTCAGATATCCTTAAAGTCTTTGGAGCAGTTAGAGTATCTCTTCTGTTCTTTAATTGAGTCCCACACTACAGATGGACAAAAGATGATTTCAAAAACCCATTTCCAAGTTAAAAGTTAGCTGAGAAAAAATATCTTGTGAACATATATTAGCATTTTTGGGACCTCAAAAGTGAATAGAAAAGAAAATGGCTTTGAGGGAAAAAATGCAAATACAAAAACACCTCTGTATATCAGTTCTTACATCAAAACATTATAAAAAGGCTTTAAGCACAAATCACATGGTAAAGCAGCCGACTGGAACAGGTGTGATTTTGTATTCTTCTGAATTGCAAACTACAATGGTGGGAAATAAAAGCTATGAACTAAAACTTTAATATATTTAATGAAAAGTAGAATAAACTTTTCATCTAGGATTGTCCCAAATGCATTATATACTACTCATATAGCAAAAATTATATATAATATGTATATATGTTTATATCTATCAACCTATATATCTGTCTCTGTCTGCCCATCTATATGCATAAATGTACCATCTGAGCCATATTTAGTAAATTTAAGATTATTCAGCTAAAGGAGAGAACAGATGTTCTCAATTTCAATGAACAATAAAATAATTTAAAGATGAATGGTACTTTGCTTGACAGATATATTAGTTTTAAAGTACATACCATTAGGCTTGCACATAAAATTTATTGAGCGTCCAGTGAGTTCTATCATGTTACAGGAAAACTTTTTATTTCATACTCAACTAAGAAATTCAGATAATTAACATAACATAAAGACCTTAAACCTTCTACTTCCGAGTACCACCCACAATCACTGCCCTCTATTATCCATGCACCAGCCAGTATAATCATTTTTTAAAGTTTATCAAATCATTTTGCTCTTTTGCTTATGTGTCCAATAGCTGTTCATGCATTCAGAATAAAATGAAAATTCCTTGTCAGTCTCTACTAACTTTTGTATGAAGCCCTTACCACCTTTCCAACTTTACCCCATTTCTCTCATCCCCCTCTCTCACTGAGTTCCAGGCAGACTTACAACACCAGCTCAGGTCCTCTACTTGGGCAACTAGCGTTTTCTGTTAGCTGACTTCTTCATCTTCAAGTCTTAGTTTAAATAGCACTTCTTAAAGAAATTTACCTATAACGTGCTACTTATTTCCTTACTAGTCTCTTTCTCAGAACTGCATAAACTTACCACAATTTATAATTTTGACACATTGTGATAGTTGTCTTTTATAAGATAATGGTCAGTATGATGAGTATGCTTAATGTAAGCAAGGTTACATGTTAAGAATAATTTTAACCTGAATTTCCCTCAGTTTTGAAAAAAATGTGAAGATAAATAGGATGATATTCTCATTCCTACACACATTTAAAACTACCATAGGGTATATATATATATATATATATATATATAGCATTTTTCTTACAGAGTAAACAGTACTGAAAATAGCATTTAGTATGGCTAGAAATCTTACTTTTTTCTTGATCCAATGCCAATTCTAATACTTAATAATGTACATACTTATACTTAATTTTTCATGATCTTTAAATAGCAGACATATTTGATATGCTTATGATTCTATTAAATTTAAATTGGGTTAGATTTGGCTCATCATCACAGAATAAAACCACAACATGCTATATATATGATCAACTGCATTTTGAATCCCAAGGATCTAAAATTTTAAACTAAATATTGTTTTATATTCTATTGTCATATTTAATTATCAAAATTTAAAAAATTTTATTGTTGAAGGTATTACATATGTCCCTTTTCCCCCCATTGACCTCTTCTAGTGCTCTGCCCCCCTACCCCAGGTCTTCATCACTCTATTGTCTGTGTCCATGAGTTATGCATATAAGTTCTTTGGTTGATCTCTTCCTAATTACCAAATTTTAATTACCAAATGGTTAATTTGAAAGTTTTGCCTTAAATAATAACAAGATTTGCCTTAAAATAAATTATAACAATATTATAATGTTTGGATATAATGAAATTATCAATTTGCATAACAAATTATCCATGAATATGTATTTAACTACTGAATTTATAAATGCAGATGATTTAAGTGAATTTTTTCCCCTTAAAGCAGCAAGTATTTTTCCAAACACTTGCCAATTCAAAATGGCTCTTTATGGTTTTCCCTATTTGTGTTCTCTATTTTCTTTGGTATTTACAAAAGAGTAAACCACAATGTAACCAAAATAAAATATAACTGATTCATTTCCAAATGTGGTTAATGTCCATGGCAACCGATCTTCCCTGAATTATATAGGTTATTAGAGTATCAGGGAGGAGTTTATAAGGATCATTATTCTTTAAGATGGGCATATTTTTCTCCTTAATCCCAAAGTCAGCAGAAGGCATTCTGGGTAGAAAATGAATCACAAAAGACATAGTTTATGCTTCATCTTATAAAGAAATTTACTATTAAACTGATTTTAAATAAGTTTCTTTATTAGGATGATAGTATACATTCATTTAAGATGCTCTAATTGAAAAATGAGGTGGCATTTCTGTGGAGGCAAGTGGCAATCTTCCAAT
The DNA here is from genome assembly GCF_027574615.1 of Eptesicus fuscus. NCBI lineage: Eukaryota > Metazoa > Chordata > Mammalia > Chiroptera > Vespertilionidae > Eptesicus > Eptesicus fuscus. Next base: position 34,260,187 of record NC_072475.1, read on the forward strand.
TTAATCTAGAGCTCTCTGTACTCAAATAAATTGTTCTGTAGATAACATGAAGTAGTTTGGTTCTTTCTACACAGGGTTTTTCAGATCAAGTTTTTATGAAGAAGTATTACTGCAAGGAATTTTACTGAACCAGAAAGTGTAAATGAAGGACTATTGAGGAAATGTGTTGAGAGGAGAGCAAAATGCAGAGCTCTCCTGAACAAAATGAGCTCTGTTTTGTCTCCAGGGCAGCCATGATTTAATGAAATACAGCTTGGAGCAGAATAAATCTGATTTTGCACAGAAAATTGATGATGAAAGCAGTTTAAAAAAATGCAATGTCCCCCAAATAGAACATACATGTATATGTCTGTGAATAAGTATGTGTGTGTGTATATATCTTCATATATAGAGAGAAATTTCTATTTTCCCTTCCTAAATAGATCTGATATATTTGGAACAATTTTGTTCCTCAGTTATTGAGAAATCAAAAGCCCATCATTTTAACATCAAATAGCATAACTTGGATATTTTTTATTTTTAAAAAACTTGCCCTTACTATGTCTTTTCTCAGAGACAAGATATTGGTACTCTAGGTGGAGGCTGTTTATGTTTCTTTCTTTCAATAGATGCTTGACAGCTGCTCCCTGGAGAGGAGCTCAGACTTTAAATTTTTATTAGGCTATGGTATTTGAAATTTGGAGAGTAGACATTAGCCTTTGAGGTACACTGTTTGATGGTATGAATCTTTTAAGCTGTAGTACTGGGAGAGAAGATTTTAGAGATTTGCTACAGACCATTTGTCAGGAGACAATGAAGCATTTGCGAAGAATATATAGTAAAAATATGCTTGCAAACTTTTCATTACACAATATAGGGAAATCTGACTGGTGTGTTGTTTGGGTTTCAACGATGTCAAATAACACAGTTACTAAGGGTGTAATGGATTTTTTTTTTTTTTTTAGTTTGTTCTCATTTTCAGACAAAAGAAATGTCTCCCTAGCTAGAGTTGCTGTATATTACAGAAGTAGTATATAGCATAGATTGCTATGAAAATAAGCAAGAGTACGCAAAGTACATAAAGAAGTATCAAAAGGAATAAATAGTGCCTGATCAGTGTGGCTCAGTGGTTGTGTGTCAACCTATGAACCAGGAGGTCACGGTTCAATTTCTGGTCAGCGCACATGCCCAGTTTGCGGGCTTGATCTCCAGTGTTGGGTGTGCAGGAGGCAGCCAATCAATGATTCCCTGTCATCATTGATGTTTCTATCTCTCTCTCACTCTCCCTGACTATCTGAAATCAATAAAAATCTATTTTTTTTTTAAATAAATGAGGGTGACAAGGAATGGAGTGTGTGTGTGTTCAAATATTTTTTGTAATGTAGAGGAAGGCTTTCAGTGTTTCCAGAGAGCAAAGCAAATCTTAATGAAATCCCTTTTATAAGTCTCTTTTATTTTTTATTTTTATTTTCTTTATTGGTTAAGGTATTACATATGTGTCCTTATCTCCCCGTTGCTCCCCCGACCCCTCCGTTCATGCCCTCACCGCCCCCCTGTTGTCTGTGTCCATTGGTTAGGCTTATATGCATGCATACAAGTCCTTTGGTTGATCTCTCCCCCTTACCCCCAACCTTCCCTACCTTCCCTCTGAGGTTTGATGGTCTGATCGATGCTTCTCTGTCTCTGGATCTGTTTTTGTTCACCAGTTTATGTTGTTCATTATATTCCATAAATGAGGGAGATCATGTGATATTTATCTTTCTCTGACTGACTTATTTCGCTTAGCATAATGCTCTTATAGGGGACAGGGGAGGAGTTATTCTTTTCACTATTTTTTTCTTATAAGTGTTTTTTATCTTCATTTGGAAGCTAGCTACAATATTTTGAAATACATTTCCATGATGACATAAACAGCAGGAAGCCAAATTTAAGGCACACATTGATTGTTTTAAGTAGCATGGTACTGTGGGAAGAAAACGTACTGGCTGTGGGAAGAAAACGTACTGGCTTTGACTAGTCAAGGTATAAACAGCAGTGATAGAGGCTTTGGTGAAACAAGTTGTTTTTCTTTAATAAATCACCTCATGCTCTGCTTCTTTTCTGCTAAGGTCTATATGGGGAAAAGGTACCTGAAACTCATTGTCTACTGCATAGTGACTTTAGGAATACAATTTAAGCCAAGCAATTTCCTTAATATTGTAGTAGACCTTTTTAACTAGCAGCTATTCTCAGAATAATTTATTTTTCTGGTGAAGGCCCTCTTGCTGATTTGCAGCTGGACACCTCACTATGTCCTCATATGCTCACACGATTTTGGGGGTGGAGAGTGGAGTGAGTAGAATGGGAGGAAGGGAGGGAAGGAGGGGAGGGAGGGAGAGAAGGAGAAGAGAGAGAGAGAGAGAGAGAGAGAGAGAGAGATCTCAAATAATTTATGCATTCATTGGTGGATTCTTGTATGTGCCCTAATCAGGGATAAAGCCCAAAATCTTGGCATATTTGGATGATGCTCTAAACAACTGAGCTACCCAGCCAAGGTAGAAATGCACTACATTTTCATTATGCATTACATTAACACAAGAACTTAAAAAGCAATTGGTAGGAGGTAGAGCTGGAGATGTGTTGGAGATAAAATGGATATTTTACTCCAAAGCCAACTTGATCAATATGCTGTGAACAGGATTTTTAGATCATTTGTATTCAGGGGTGTCTAACAAGATGCTTATTTAAGTCAAAAGGGACCAGTGGAATTGGTAACTTTAAAGCACTTTCTCCCTGTCAGGTTATTGTGCATTTTCATATTAAGTAAAATAAGTACTAGAGTATATTTTTATGTAATGTACACACTTTTGCTTATTAAAAAGCATTATAGGACATATTACTAAATATGACTGATGAACACCAATTTTTTCCCCTATCCTTAATAGATTTGGATAATTTGCATACAGGGTGATGCAAACTTAGGTTTACAGTTGTGAATATAAGGAACAGTTTATTCATTTATTATTATTTATTAATTACTATGTATTATTTTCCATATGAACAAGTATAAACTTATGTTTGCCTCACCCTATATTCTTTTAAAAATATGTGCTTTAGAATTTTCCCCTGCATTAGTTAACATAACCCCTTTTCCTCCAAAAGAAATAAATAAAAAGAGAGATAATGCCTGCTACATTGGTGGTGCTCAATAAATATTAGATATTTATTGTGAAAGTAGAATAAACTCTTTAAAAGTAACATGACATTTCTATTTGCACGTTTATACACATTTCTGCTTGCACGTTTGGGTGAGATCATTGCAAATCTCTTTTACCTCTAAGTAATCCTGAGAACTCTTACTTGCTACGCAAACCCCTCTGATTTCTGGAAATGGAGTGTCCTGATTGTGATTTCCAGTCTTTCTTCTCTAAGCACAGGGAGGAAACGAGGAAAAAGTCCCGTGAGATTAAAAACAGAACAGGGACAGGGAAGAAATAAATGTTTTAGAAGAAACATAACAAATGTGAGCAAGATATTTTCCTAGATCAAATCCAGTTCATTTTTTCTTTTCTTCCCTTTGGAACACTCTTACTTCTACATAATTTTTCTTCAATACTTTTTAGCCTTAAACCACAATCTAAGATTGTTTAGCCTTAAACCACAATCTAAGATTGTAAGACCACTCACTAGAAGTGTTTCTTTGCCATTGCCCTAAGTAGAAATCATATTTTCCAGTCCATTGGTCCATCTATTGTGGGGCTTCTGGAAGGTCATAAGTGGGGGAGAATATCTGTGATAAATAAAATATTACGTGTAAATGACATTAAGATTGGACAAAAGAACAGCAGCTTGGTTTGTGTTTACTTATCTTGTTAAGTGTGTTTTCTCTCCTCAAATCAAATCGTTATTCTGCTTCTATTTTGAGGTGCTAACCAACAAAATTTCACACATAAGTTTCTCTTGTGTGAACATGAAATTTGTATCCAAAGATTATGTACAATGGTAGAATTTAAAGTAGAATTTATTTGAGCATGTCTTCCTTGAATGTCCTCTGTGTATCTGGAGCTCTGTATATTATGTGGGGACAAAATATAAGTGGAAAAAAATTCCAAATAGTTTGTAAATCTGAGGAAAAGGGAATATAACATTTATAACTGTATAACCATTAAGATAATTTAAGATGGAATGTCATTGACAGTCACCACAAAGTCACTGTGCTATAAAGCCTTGTTAGTTAAATTCTGGTCTATGGATCATAAGCCCACGGCATACTTACATACTTTCTATAATGTAAAATCTCAGACTCTGTCACATCTACTGAGTCAGAATTTGAATTTCTGTAAAATTCCCAAGTGATTTCTGTGCTCATTAATGTTTGAGAAACACAGTGTAGAACAGTGTGTTTTATGTGGGTGTATATGTATTTTGTAAGGTCAGCAATGGGAATGAGAGAAGCCAGAGCAAGATATACATTCTATGGTTTGAAAACCCCATTATCCAACTGTCAGTGCTCACTTAATACAATCACCAGGCTCCTGAACTCCACCTTATAAACTAACCTTCCTCTTTCCCGCCTCTCCCATGACCTTCTATGCCAATCCAGGCCATGGTACCAACTGCTCACAACTGCTGGGGATCTTCACCTTTTTTTCAGTTTTCCTTTCTTAAATCTTGTTTTGGAAATCTTTATGTTGTATATGAAAGATATAAAAATTTCCTTTTCACTGGGTAGAGAAGAATTCTTTACTGAGTAACTACTGAGTCAACTCAGGAATAATCAGGCCAATATTTACCCAGTATGCACTGGATACCATTGTATCTGTTATAAAATATTCCTAAGGAATTCTGCTACTATAGAAGTACGACTTCTTATTCTTTATCCACAGTTCTCTAAATCCATGCACTCTGAAAGCTAAGTATGAAAAAACATATTTGAGAGCTTTTCACTACAGTTAAATTGTGATCCATTTTAAAAGTGGTGTCACTCAACCACCACCAAACAAAAATACAAACAAAAAAATCAATAAAGGACCAAATTCAAGGAAATAGCAATTTGAGGTCAGTTTTTAATTGAGAGAAACATTTTTAAAATTTACCTCTAAATATAATATAACCAAGCTCCCATTTATTCACTAAATGCAATAACTTGATCTTATAAAGTAGAGCTTGTTTTGATTATATAAGACTGGAATGGATAAGAAAGAGAAACAGGATCTAGTAAAAAACTGGGAAGGGAGAAAAGAGAAAAAATTCCCCTTTTTCCCCCCAAAAAAAGGAATTTTCTAAAAGAGGTGAGGAGGCAAGAAATAACCTATAAAAAGAAGATTGCACAGAAGATATAAAAATTGAGAGAGGCAGCAAGAGACAAGTTCCTTAGCCAATGAGGTTGATGTGTCAATCAAGTTAGGCTGCTGGTCCAATTCCACAGTTTATTTGTACTATAGTCATCAAAGTAAGTTATCACCTCTTATCCCTAGCCTTTGAAATTCCAATGAGCTTCTGGGCAATTACCCACTAGCCACTGCTCTTCAACTATTCTTATTAAGCTTAACCTTTGATAAGCATTTAACAAGATGTCATGAAGGCCTCTATGGGGAATGATTTTATTCTCTTAGAAGCAGTGTTAGAGCCACAACAATACCATTTCATAAGTACATGAATGGGCCAGATGAAATGTATTTATTATGGGGTTCTCTTTTTCATGCAAAACACATACTCAGCTTGTTTCCTGATTTTCAGCATGATTTTTGTTTGTTTGTTTCACCCAGCTCAGAACCCAAAATAGACACACACACACACACACACACACACACACACACACTCTACAAACAGCACCCATCATGTTTTGTTTTTGTTTTTTTCTCTTTAACTTGTACTTTAAAATAATTTCAAACATGCAGAGGAGTTTAAAAAATTATACCACAAATTGACCAAGATGTTGCAAACGTTAATATTTTACCACATTTGAATTTTCTTTCTCTTATTTTCTTGCTGAGCCATCTGTGGGGAAGTTGTAGGCCTGTAGATCCTAATGGTCCCTTTCTCCTAAATACCTGAAGTGTTTCCCTCCAAAACAAAAAAATTATAGGACATTGTTTTACATTTAACTATAGTAATCAGTTATTTAAACATTTTTCTGCTATTGAAATTGTTTTGCATCCTCTACCACTGGATACCTTATTTACAATAAAATCAGAGGTTCAAGAACATCTTTTTTATTTAGCACTGTTCATTCAGAAACAGCATTTTTTGGTTGCTGGCATCTTTCTTCATATTTATTCTTACATTTTTGTGAAGTATTTTGGAGGCGACAACTGCAAAGCGTAAAACTTTGAGTGAACACTTCCTTTTTCCTCTAAGTATGTATTCCCATCTCCTCCCTACACTCCACATTGACCCTACAAATAGTGTGATGCTACCTTACTTTCAAACAGACCAATATACTAGTAATATGCATCTTTAACAATGGCATCTGAAGAACTGAAAGTAGTTTATTTTCGTCAGCCAATGTCAAATTCTAGAACAACAACTTTTAATTTTTAGCATCATTGAAGTCATATCATCTTGGATGTCTACCACATGAGGTTTTTGTGAGAATTAAGCATGTCAGTAAATGGAAAGCACTAAAGAAAAATGTTTGGCAGGTAGTAAATGTTGTATAAGAGCTGCTAATTTTTTTATTCAAAACCATCTTCCCTTCCTGTTATTTTCCTACTGCTCTCCACGGTTATATCATATTGTTAGCTGCATGGGTTCAATTTGTTAGAGTGATTATCAACTTCCTCTTCTGGCCCCTACCACCTTATTCCTATTTCTATCTCTAGGCAAATATATCTGATTATTTGTCCCTTTGTAATTGTATTTGTTCCCATTGTTACTGCCACCAGCTAGGGCCAGGACCCACCGCATCATGTCTCTACTGTAGCAACAGTATCCCAGTTCCAGCTCCTCCTTCCATTCAGTTATCGCCAGATTCTCTCTCCAAACACTGTATGAAAACACAGCATGTGGTCTTAGTATTTTCACACCACAGTACTCCTTCTGACTGTGATGTATTTCTCTTTTTATCTATTCATTAGTGAGAATATTTGTGAATGTTATCTGTAGAGGATAAAGTCCTATGTGGCATGCTATTGCTATATTTTAACTGTAACATTTCTGGTTTTTAACCAGTTGGTAGGGGGAAATTCTATTTAATGTTACCTGTAATTAATTCTTAAATCAATGTGATGACACAGAAAATTAGTGTGTCCTTAGGAGATAACTAAATTTAAATTATAATATACTATATATACATATATATATATATAGTATACTAGCTTTCCCGTTGCAGGAAAAAATCCTGCAATAGGATTTCCCGCTGCACTCTACCCTGCCTCCGTTCCTCCCTTGTTCGCCCGCCTCACCTTCTCCTCCAGCCCGCCCGCGTTTCCCTTCTCCCCCGCCCCGCCTCTGCCCCGCCCTTGTCCCCCGCCCCGCCCTTGTCCCCCGCCTCACCTTTTCCTCCAGCCCGCCCGCTTTTCCCTTCGCCCCTGGCCCCGCCTCCACTCAACCTTTATCACCTGCCTCGCCTTCTCCTCCAGCCTGCCCACATTTCCCTTCGCCCCCGGCCCCACCTCCGCTCCGCCTGCCCCGCCTTCTCCTCCAGCCCGCCCGCATTTCTCTTCACCCCCGGCCCCGCCTCCGCCCCGCCCTTCTCCCCTGGCCCCGCCTCCGCCCCGCCCTTCTCCTTCCCCCCGGCCCCGCCTCCGCCCCGCCCTCCCCCCCCCCTTGCTTGCTTCTTCGAAGCTTTACTCCCTTCTGCAGCTGTTGGCTTCTTTGGACGCTGTCTTGATATGCAAATTAGCCGCCATCTTTGTTGGGGCAATTTGCATACTCGTCCTGATTGGTTGGTGGGCGTGGCTTGGCTGGTGGGCATGGCTTAGGTGTAGCGAAGGTGCGGTCAATTTGCATATTTGTCTATTATTAGATTAGATTATAATTTAAATTTATATATGAATATTATACTCACTTTCATTTTCATGAAAAAATAATGACCAATTTTTAAAACAACATGATAATGCAGATTTGTGTTTTCTTAACCTTTTCTTTTAATCTACTAAGTTGAGTAAAGCATTGTGAAATCAACTCTGAATCTTTGATGAAAAACTATATGAATAATATTCAGGTTAATGGATCACAGTTTAGAATTAAAATAACAACCAAAAACTTGACCTGAAAACCATTACTCACTGTCAGAGATTCATTCACTTGCAGAGGCTCAATATTTATTTAGGAAGGAAGATATTATTTCATTTGGAATTATGTATTATCTACATGAAACTTCTGAGGGAAATCAAGGAAGGAAGACATTTCCTGGGTACCTACTATGTGCTCAATAAATATGTGTGTTTATATGTGCTTGTATTAAAACAAATCATTTCAGTGTGACTCAAGATTTTCAATATTGTGAGCCTTAAGTTCCATCTGCTCCCACAAAAGCAAGAATTCTAGGTTTGAAAGGATCTTAAACGGCTGGTCCAAATCTGCATCTAAAACAGGACTCTTCTAGCATAAATCACAGTTGTCCCCTCAGTAGTCATAGAAAAAAGTATCCAACCTACTTCTGGATAATTTAATGTCCAAACTGAGGAACAGTCTGGCCCCCGAGCATCTTGTACCCAGATGTCCTAGTTATGGCTTTCTTTTTTTTTTTTTTTAGCAACATAGGCATGACAATAAAAACATTATACCCTTCATGCACGAATAGAAATAAGAACAATTTTGTTCCTCCTAGGTTGTTATTTTTTCCCTCTCCTGGGCTCTATTTAGTCAATTCTTTTGTGCCTTACTAACATAAGATAGTTTCCAGACTCTTAACATCATTCTTTAGTTTGTCAAAATGAAACTTTTAGAAACACATAAAGTAATCCATGTATAGATTGAACTTGGTGGGGTTATAAACACTCATCAAAACTTTTGCTATTTGCTTAACTTCTAGAGCTGTTGCTTCATAGTTTTTCATTTGTTAAGAAAATGATCAATAAAACCATTATTTTTGTTCTACTTTTAATACAAACTACTATGAACTGAATTATGTCCATTTCCATATGGTATAATTGACTTCTTGAATTTATTCAAGATTTTGTATTCATTCTTGTAAGTTTTACTTTGTTATTTTCTAAAAAAATCTATTGTATTGACTTCAATAAGAGAGTTACTATGGATCTTAACTATGGATTTGCACTAAGAAATGGGGCAAGTTGAAAGTATTCTTCTGGCTATTCAGCCATCTTGTAAGTTTGTGAATCCTCTATGGGTTCATATCTAGAATGTTAGGATAGCCTATAATTCCAGAAAAGGGCATCTGGTTAAATGAGGGTGAGAGAAAGTAAAAAAATCACTTTAATTCTGTGGCTGTTCTCTTGTCAGGCACAGGATTAGGTATATAAATTACCACTTTTTATTGACACCCAATCCTAAGCAGAAGATACCCACAGATCTGTCCTCTTTGTATGTCACCATATTGAATTTAAAGTCTAGAGATTTAGGCTCACACCTTTTATCCACCGTTTACTAAGCATGCATGTTCTTTGAATCTTCATCATAAAATGGAGCACAGATGAAATTAAACTTTACAAAATAAATGTTCATTAAGTGCTGTCTATATTAAGGTTGTCACTAACTACAGGACACTGCTATCTGCTAGACCAGAATATTTTCTAGGTAAGACGGAGAGGAAAAGCAACAACCTTCCTCTGTATGTTAGGAAGTTACTTTTTTTCTTTCCTCCTTTCATGAGATCATCACACACTACCTATGGACATTTCTAAGCCTAACTTCTCTAATCAATTTATGTTGTTTCTTTAATATACAGTGTAAATTTCATTTTGTTCAATTAATCCATCATCATTTCTCTGCTCCTTTGATAACATCTTTCAAATTTGAAAAAAATAATCCAGATTTCCTGGAATTTTTAGTTCTTCCAAGGCTATGTTGTTTTTGTGCCCTGACAATGGTGTATTGCAGAGCACAGTGGCACACAGATGATCCATTGCCGTAATCCATCAGCAGGGTTCCCTGACTCCGTGATGGATTCTTGTATTACATCATCGTCCCAAAGGCTGACAGGAGAGAAAGTGCTTCAAACAGGCCTCTTTCATAAATTGTTTTAGTCCTAATGAAAGAAAATAAATGGTTTGAAAGGGTATGGATGAGTAGGTAAACTCACTATACCTTTCAGTTCGGTGTTCAATTAGATACATGTGAGAGCAGCCACCAAATTTTCTTGGTTCACAAGATAGATTTTTTTTTTTTTAATTTTAAAAGTATGATTCTAGTTATTGTGCTTAATGGTGACTGCAATATTCAGCAACATCCTAAAGGGACTTGGGAACACCTGAATTAAAGGAAAGATTTTAGTTGTATCAGTATAGGTTTTCTAATATGTGCAGTTTGATTATTTAATAAGTATTACACATTGCTTTATTAATCCAAGTGCTTAATTAACTGCTTGCTACATTTTGTATCCTTGTTGGAACCAGCTTTATCACTGAACCTGAATGTACCTGTTTACATATTTGTACATGAAAAATGTGAAGCAAAATTTTGTATTCTTATTAAAGAAAACCAACCTTGAACTTATAATTCATTTACTCAATACATGGCATTTAGTCTGGTATTAATAAGTTTGTTGAAATGATAGACAAATATATGATTAAATCTTTAAGTTAATATTTTCTTAAAAATAATCAACTTGAGATATGCAATAATATATTTTTGAGAGTACTAAAACAAGTCAAATATTTTTGCAAACAAATTAAATAAATATATTATACAACCCTATGAAAAATAATTTAAAAGCAGGTGTATTCATTGGTTGATATTAGAGTTGTATGAAAAACATGGGCTTTGTCAGACAATATGGATTTAAATTTGCCTACATTATTCTTCTTTCTTCCTAAATTACATAACACTATGGACAAAATGAATTTTAGGACAAAGCTATTGTATTTTTTATCCTGTATATGCCTCCTTTGCATCATTTTCTAATGGCAGAATTTGCTTTTTAAAAATAAATATTAACATACCATGCAATGGGCAAAGAGAAACAACCTGATCCATAATATGAGCTTGTGAACCAGTTCCTATCCTTTTCTGATAATCTATTTAGTGTCTGAAAATTTTCAGATAGTTTCTGTTAAAATATTAAATGTAGAAATCTTTAATTTTCTTCTGAGGCCACTAACAAAAGTGGATAAAATGAGTTTATAAGCATTTTTACAGAGCTCATACAACACCAGCAGAGCAAATCATATGATACTTTGGGATTTTTAATTTTTATGTATTACATCACTCCCAAACTGTGAAAAATTTAGTTATATCAACTGACTTCTTTAACAGTCCTAGGACTTTCTCCTTGTCACCATTTTTTTATTTTTTACCTTTCACTCCAAGTTTTGTGCCCTTGAGAGGCTCCCATTTCACATGTCAAGGTCACCAGCTTGGATGATAGTGACTCAGTTTTTTCATTATTATCCTCAATTTTTCTATCTCTACCAAATTATTCATCATTTTGGTTAATATAATACCTTTTTCCCAATTTATTTGCTAAGACCCAAATTTTAATGTAATCCTCAGATAGAAATTGAACTTAGATCTTTGGATGCCAAGAGTTTTTTCTAAGACTTTTTTTTAACATGCCAGATATCTCTTATGAAGTTCTCCTGACCTTTAAAATATCCACCTACTACTTTAGTGGCATGGATATTGCATGAAAAGTCATCATTAAAATGCCACTCCAAGAACCTTATGGCATCTATTGACCCCTACACCTCACATGAGCATTTATGTCTCAATATTTAATTATTTTAAAATATTTGTGATGGCCCAGCTGGCATGGCTCAGCGGTTAATTGTCGACCTATGAGCCAGGAGGTCACAGTTCGATTCCGGTTGGGGGCACATGCCCGATTGTGGGCTTGATCCCCAGTGTGGGGTGTGCAAGAGGCAGGCAATCAATGATTCTCTCTCATCATTGATATTTCTATTTCTCTAGCCCTCTCCCTTCCTCTCTGAAATCAATAAAAATATATTTTAAAAATAATCTATAATAATAAAAGCATAATATGCTAATTAGACTGGATGTCCTTCTGGATGTCCTTCTGGACGACCTTCTGAACAAAGCTGGGGCTGCGAGGGAAACCCGGGTCCCCAGTGCCAGTGCTGGCAGCAGGGAAAAGGAAGGCCTCTTCTTGCACGAATTTCGTGCATTGGGCCTCTAGTAAAATAATAAAATCTTTGTGATATACCAGATCTTTTTCAGCATTTTCAGAGTGAGGAAAATTAGACTTAGAGGAGGCTAATAGACTTTCCCAACATAATGTAATTCTGGCACTGGTAGAAGCCACACTAATCCTGGTAGCTCCATGCTAGAGATATTAGAATGCCTTCTTACAACTCTGCCACACTTGCCTCTGGTTTGATTGCTGTTAAGAATGTTTTGGGGATGTTTCTCTTTTCCCACCTATTGTGAAAATATTAGATTTATCCTTCCCATTCACCACACCGAGCATGTGTTTTTTAAATATTAAATCCACATCTACAAAAATGTCAAGGCACATATTATTAAGGGCATTTTGTACTTAACACACATCCATGAGTTTTGTTTTCAGGTCAGATTTCTTGCTTTGAAATTAGGTTTGTTGAATATTATATTTTTCTATATAGTTTACAAGTCATGTTGGGAAATGGCAACATAAAATTGATAAGATTGTTCTTATTTTTTAGTGCAAAATACTGTTCAGTTTTTACTTTATAATATACAATTGGAGCTTCATTAAATATATTTGAGTCAATTAAATATAGGAAACAGTCAGTTAAGAATCGCTCTAATTCTGTTACCTAAATCTGTTACCAACACCAAGCATTCAAAATGTTTACAATAAAAGTCTTTTAACAATGTCTAAGACTTTACTGTCTTCACTTGACTCTATTTGTACATAGATCTAAGTAAAATAAATCGCCAGTGGCATTTTAAAACTTCCAACCATGATATATGGAACAAAAAGACTTCACATTTACAGTGAACAGCTTTTCTGCAGACCATCAGATATAAGATTCCCTTTCCCTCCTAAGCAGACTGATTCCTTTGGAAGGACAGCCATTACAGCTCAGTACTCTGATTTAAAAAAAATTTTTTTGCCAAGGATTTTAAATTATTTTGTGTGTTCAAGTGCAGAACAGTGAAGGAACAGTGAATAAATGACTTTGTGATATAGATTGCTGTCCAAATGAAAGCAAACAGAGGCCAGTAACATCACTTTATTTGGACCTAAGTAAAAAACATATATTTTTAGATGCAGGTGTGTGCATGTACTCACACACACTCACAGTTAATATCATTTGGCCACAATGCATTCACATCATATATGGACAGAAAATGAAAGTGTCTTTTGATGTGTATAACTTGTCTCAACTGAAATCTGCCTCTGCGAGTTATCAAGTCTAATCCATGGATGCTCCTTACTGTGTTCCTAAATTTTATGGGACACATCAAATAAAGAGTTACCTGGTCAGGCCTAGAGTAGAATATGTGTATAATCTCACAAGCTATAAATATTTAATTTAAAATGATGCTACTATAAAACATGAAGTTCATTTTAAAAGAATACTTTTATAATTTAACTGTGCTCCTATCTATGCATTATACTGAAATTTTGGAAACCATTTCAAATTTTGGATGTATAGAATTTCTATTTCAAACACGATTTTTTTTTTAATTAAAGTATTCATGGGAAATTTTTGGAAGAAAAGATACCGATCCATTATTTTTCTCCAAAAATATTTTTCCTTCTTTTTACATTTTTTTTCTCCCCAATTTCCAATATAGGAAACTCAATATAAGTGCATAGTTTATAGTAGTTGGTTTTAAAAAGATACTTCAGAAAATCAGTAAGTAGAGTATAAAATTTTAATATATATAGAAAAAAGCATTAATTAGCATACTGATTAGAAACAATTACAATAGAGATTGGTGATAAATTATTTTTGAATCCTTTGTGTATAAACTGCATTATTGGTTTTACATATATATTGTGTATGATAAATATAAAGAGATAACAAATTATAAGTCAGTATCTTCAATGAGGCAGAATATAATGGATTTTATGGAACAAGATTCATTTTAGTTTTATAGTTAAGAGTAATAATTATTTGACACCAGGTAAGGACACCAAATAATACATTGTTTCTTGATTAGCCAAGTCTCAATAAGAAGGAAAATGCAGGACTTTTCTATTCAATTATACTTGTGTACAATGAAATATAATCATTTACTCATGATCTTTCATTGTGTTATATTCTCAAGAAATATGACTAGTCTTGATAATGGGAGTAAAAGTATAGTCACAATTAAAAAACTTTCAATGTGTTCTTCATGGTGGAATCAGTCTTCAGCCACTATGTAATGACCATTTGGATAGCAATGCTGCCCTGTGATGCATTTGGCTCATTGTGGGAAAGTAGAAGAGCGAAGTGATGAAAGCAAAGTCACCAGAGTCAGGCCTAAGACGGATTCTTAGCTCTGCCACTCATTAGCTTTATGAATATGGGCAAATTCTTTCATCTGTACCTGTTTTATCATCTACAAAATAGGGACAAAATATGGTAAGGTGCTTAATAGTGTCTGACATGGTAGGAAGTTTATGATAAGGATTAACAATTTTGATAGTAACTAGAGGCCCAGTGCATGAAAATTCTTGCACTGGAGGGGGCATCCCTCAGCCTGGCCTGACCCCTCTCACAGTCTGGGAGCCATCAGGGGTGGGAGGCCACCCGGTGAAAAGGGGAAGGCAACGCCCCCATCACACCTCTGCTGCTGCCACTGCCGGCAGCGCAAGCCTCGGCCAGCCCTGGTTACCTGAGCCTCGGGCCAGCCCTAGGTGGCTGGGCAGCCGACATCCGAGGCTTGCCTGTACCTCGGGCCAGTCCTGGGTGACTGGGGGGCTGAGGATGGGTCTGGCCGCACCATGCTCCTGCTGCCCCTGACTGGGCTGAAAGGACTGTGGAACTCCAGTGGGGCTGAGGGGAATGGGCACCGCCATCTTGTGGCTATGGGCACCGCCATCTTGGTCATGGTGTGATGATCAATTTGTATATTCCCTCTTTATTAGGTAGGATAATTAGTGATTTCTACCAATTATGGTTGTTAATAAAGGGAAGACATGCATACTGTATGGGATACTGACAAATTATTTAGAAAGCATGCAGTGCATAATTTGCTTTCTATTTGCCAAACAAAATGCTGTCTATGTATTCACAAGAATACATGGAAAGGAGAGCAAAGGGTCTGGCTAATCTAGGGAAAAAGCTTTTTCCCTTGATTGACTTAGATAACTAACCCCAGAAGTATGTTTTCTTTTTTTTTTTTACTTGAATTATAGTTATAATTTTCTCCATTCTCCACATAGTGTATATAGTCAGCCTAGGTGTTATTCAGTAGACCTGTTCCAACATCTACTGTGATTGATTTATTTAGAAATACCTCCAGGCCAAAATGAGAAGGAAAATAAATGGAACAGATGAAAGTGCCCTACTGCAAGCAAGAAGTACAAATTGAGGTTAAGAGTAATTGCTTTGGCATAATTGTTATTTGTAATCTTAGAACAAATGCAAATCTCCCATTAGGAGCAGTAAATCTGATATGTAAAGCAGAAGATGAGTATTTCATGGTCTAACAATGGGAAGCCATAGCTGAATGTTACACACAATGACATAAAAATTCCCTCACACCTTTCATTTGGACTAGCAATGCAGAGGATATGGTGGACACAAGAGTACCTCAGAAAATTAATATCAAAGTAAAATAAAAAATAAGATTCCAAGATCCATGTATACCTGCAAGAATATTTGTTCTATGTATTTTCTTTTTCCACGACACTTTATGAAAACTCTGTATTTACAAATTCTTCGTGTGCTGTTTTTCATAAATAGTTTGTACTTATACTGAGTCTGGCTTCCAGAAAGCCTGATGTGATTTTTATGGTTATTAGTCTTCACACTTTCATCACTGAAGTAGATAATATGGTGAAGTTATTATCTTTATTTTAAATAAATGAGAATGAAAGTATAGAGATATTCAGTGACTTTCTCAAGGTTGTAAAACCATTGTGTGATAGATTGGGGTGGAGTATAAAGAATATGTGATTCAAACTCATTTTAACTACCACATCATAATTTTTCAGATTATTTTTCAGTCAGTAGGTTATTATTACCAGTGGATATTATGATGATCATAGTGATAAACCAAAGGTTGTCATTAGATTCCTCAAAAATCCAACAATTGTAGGGCCAAGATTAAAGACACTAGAAATTTTGCATTTTAAAACAAATCACTTACCTCACAAGAGAACAGCATTTTAAACTATTGAAGTTAAGTTTAAATAGAATTAAATTGAGTTCTTGGCTACATAGCAGGTTACTTTGTTGCCTTGATTATGTGGAAAACAATAAGATTACAAGATCCACATATACCTGCAAGAATATTTAGAAACATAAGAAGCTGCAAAAGAGAGAGACTTGAATATGTGTGTTTTAGAAAGTGATGGGTGCACTGGGAGAGAAAATATATTGGAGTGTTGTAATAGAATAATGAAAAACATCAGTATTCAGACTGTTTCTGATGTGTACATAGCCAGGGTCAAATATTAAACAGTGTATTTTAGTCTCTCAGGCTGACACCATACCACCTTAATAGTATCTGTTAGATGTTGGTAAGAAAAGAGTTTAGTATTGCATAAATGTATTTTTAGCTTAAAACATTTATTTTGTAGACTTTTAAAGAATATATGTCAACCCTTTTGAGGAAAAGGTCAATGCACAATCCATTGTAAAACCAGAGTAGGATACACTGCTTTAGACAAATGGGTATATTTGAATTCTAGAGAAATTGAATATTTCTGGGGGAGGGGGCTGTTTACCCTGAAGTCTGCTCTCCAAATGTGATTTCAGCTTTCTAACAAGGTCCTTGGCAGTTTAAGAATAGAGTTTTAACTTGAAATCCATTTCTAAGGAGTCATATGCACAGGTCGCCCTGTGATACAATTTTTTAACTTGTGACCTCCTCCCATGATCCGCAGTCTTTGATCTATGCTCATAGTTAATCACTTATGGTGGCCTGGGTTGGGAGGGACATTCTTTCCAAAACAGTGACAGAATTATAGCAATATGATCGCAAGCTGATTCAGTGAGACCATCAATTTTTCTTTAATAAAATAAAATAAAAGAACTCTCAAACACAATTTATGACCCCTGCTGCCATTTCTATATGAAAAGAACTCAGCCTCTTCTTTCAATTTAGTGAGGAGGCAGAAGAGTTAGAGATAAAAGAAAAAATAAATACAATGCAAAAGAATGCCTTGCCCAGCTGGTATGGCTCAGTGGATTGAGCGTCATCCCAGTGCATCAAGAGATCACTGGATCAGTTCCTGGTCAGGGCACATTCCTGAGTTGCAGGCTCGATCTCCAGTATAGGGCATGCAGGAGATATCAGATCTATGTGTCTCTCTCATAGATGTTTCTATCTCCCTCTCTCTCACTGTCCTTTCCTCTCTCTCTAAAATCAATAAAAACATGTTACACCAATATTATTGACAATTGGTCTCTCACTAAAAGAAACTGCCAGTGACTGAGGGAAAGTTTGTAGCTTTATTACTTTCTCTTTCTTGTAGGATACAAGGTGTTGTCCAATTTTAGTGTGAAAATGACCTAGATGAACAACTGAATTTAGCAAAAAAAAAAAAAAAAAATTAACAAATGCAAATTTATTTCTGAATTGTTTAGAGAGAAATGTTATGCAATCATAGCAAAAGCAGATATGGAGTCCAGAAATATTTTACAGGGTACAAATGGCTTTAAGGAGGGGATAAAGGTTGCTAAAACTTTCTCCTTTAAAGCCTAGTATTTAAGCCTAATGATTGATACATATGAGGCAAGTTTGGGGAAAAGCCCACTTTTGATTTTATTCTTATAACGATGGTAATTCTCAGCTGCATCATTAATTATCTACCTACTTCAATAATTAATAAGTCAGTTAATTTCTTTGAAAAAAATATTTTCTGTGAATGACTATTCTATACCAAGGATGATCTCGATGGCTGAGATGTATTGAAAAATAAATAACATAATATTCTTTACTTCCTGGAAATCACAAGCAAGTATAAGACTCATCCCACTTATATATCCTGTGCTTTCTCTCACCTTCACATTTTATATCTGTAATTAGCAGAACCTACCCATCTTGCCTTCTAAATATTTCTTTTCCATTGCCACTTCTTTTTTTTATCTCTACTATCATCGCCTTAATGCAGTACCTCATTTTTCACGGAGACAATATTGCAACAATCCCCTAACTGGTCTCCCAGTTGCAATAAATGTCTATTAAATTGAAATGGTTGACTTGTTTAAAGTAACACTCTTATTTTTAAAATAAATCAACTCACAAGTACCTGCTGCCCACCTACAATATGCACCATTATGTGCTTTGGGGGAGTCAGGAGAAGCAGAGCGTAAAAATGACCACTCTACCCTCCAAACACTATAATGTGGACATGCAGAACTATGAGAAAGTGCTCCTCAAAATGCATACAAATCACTGGAGATTTTGCTAATATATAGATTCAGTAGTTCTTGGGATTTTGCATTTCTAACAAGTTCCCAGGTGATGGAGATTCTGCTAGACTATAAACCACCCTTAGAATAGAGATATTAAAACCCATTAAGTGCCTTAGAGGCACCTCATAGTGAAGATTCTAGGGGTAGTCAGGCTTCAAGGAGGCAGCAGGAGATATAATGAAAAACTCTCTATGGCGCGCTTCTCATATCCTCTCTAAAGCCTTCCTGAATCTTTCTGGCATAATCACACTACTGCTCTTTCTCTCACCCACTTATCCATCTTCTAAAGTACACTCAGAAAGATCTTTCTGAAATACAAATCCTACTGTTTCATCCCTGGGCTTGAAAACTATTAGTGTTTTTCCATCACCTGCTACAGAGATTCCAGATTTGGAGGGCCATCCCACCCGGCCTTCCCAGATCTCCAGTCTCAATTTCTACTATTTTCACCATATATAATCTAATTTTCCTGGCCTCCACCACATTCTTTTTTACTCCTGCTTTTCACAGGCTGCTGTTATTGCCTGGAAAGCCTTAGCCCCATTGTTTATGAGGCAGAGTGTACCCCTCATTCAGAGAAAACTCCCCTCCTCCCATGGCTAGCCTTAACCAGACAGGAAGAGTTAGGTATTTCATTGCCCTTTTAAGTTCCATAGCATATAACACATCATTGCATTCTTCTATTTATTTTTACTGATGCCACCATTCCTATATGAGCTTCTCTTTGGAAAGATCTGAATTTCATCTGTCTTTGCATTTTCTACCTATAAGGCTATGTTTAAAGAACGGAGAAGATACTTTAATAACTATTAGTTAAAAGAATGAATGAATGAATTCTAACTAGTTACTTCCTCTAATATTTCTACTTACTAGAAAATAATTTAAGATGGCACTAAAACAAAACCGGTGCACGTTGTGATGAGATTTCAATATACAGAGGAAGTAAATGTTGGCATGAAAACACAGGAGAAAGAGAAGATAGAGGAGGAAAATGCTAAGAAACACTGCATTGAAGAGGGGGAAAACAGACATTTATTACATGTTAGGTCTCTGTTCCCCTGCATGCCCTCCCCCCCACACACACACATACACACATAAATTCATAATGTAAGCTGCACTAAAATTCTACCAAATTTAGCCCATCTCCATTTAGCAACGGAAAAGACAGGAAAGTGTGTGAATACTCCTTCTTTTCAAGTGACTTTATTATTTGTCTAGGTCCTGGAAGTTGTGTCTCAGATACTGGATTGAACAGAAATGAAAGGTCTCATGGTGAGAGCAGTCGATGTTCCTCCTATTTATAGATGGCATGGCTGTGCTTATAGACAACATAGGTGAATTATTATTTTTCAGTTGAAAGCAAAGCTCAACCTTGAATGTCAAAGAGCAATTCAAAGATGATCCTGAATAAAAATAAATCATACCCCATAGTAACTCATGAGAAAGCTACATAAATGATTATATTGGTAAAAGGGAAGGATATCTTTAGCATCTTTTCTAGACCATTGCTCAATAGAAAAGTATAAAAGTCAAAAACGTTAGACAAAGTGATAAGCAGTCAAACAGATGAATAGTTTAAAAGATTACCTGTCATTTACACTGAATAGATTATATTCCCAGAATTATTGTTACCCAGAAATCTTAGATCATTAATATAAAAGGAACTTGGCAATGAGCAAAATAATTTAAAAGTATTCAGTATAACTCACTCCAAACAAAAGACACTAAGCCAAAAATTAATGTAAGTAGAAATATCAATGGGCAGTTATTCATATTATAAAGAATAGTGCCACATTACATGAGGATTAATCTCAGGGTTACTTCAAATACTTTTCTATAGTAATTAAACATATGCATTTTAATTACACACCCCCAAATTATAAAATAGTACTTTCCTATATCACCCTTCATTTTCATCGTTTTAGCCCTAGAACCTTAGAGTGCCCACCAGGTTGTAAGTTCAATATGTACTGAACTTGAATAAAACTGAGTTATAACTAGCTATCATGTCAATCAATCAGAACACCTACCTATATGCTGAGCACTACACTGAGGGAAACAGAAGAAACAGAACCTTGAAGTGCAGTCAGAAGACATGCTATCAATGGGAGCAGTGAGGAACTGTGGAGGCCAGTATGTAAGTTCTCTCAGGTAGCTCAGGATGAAATTGCTGTTGGGTTTCAGTGTTGAGTAACTTTACACTTCAGGCATGTCTTATGGATTCAGGGGTGGAAAGATCAAAAAAACCTCAGGAGGCACTCAAAGAAGAGAAATCCAGAGTGAAGAGATGTGAGAAGATGTAAAGCTCTCCAGACGCAGGAAAGGATATGATCATAGACCCAGAGGCAGGAGTGAGTATAGCACACAAACAATTAAGATATGAAGGGGACCCTTTAGGTTTACAATATGCACAACCTGCCCTATTGTTTTCAAAGGCCCTGCTCTACAGCTCTCTGAGGATGTCATGCTGTTTTAAGCCTCCTCGAACTAACGTGAGTCCATACTTTCAGACACAAATGTTACTGCCTCTTTCAAGCCTTCCTAGATCCTCACTCTTCCATCACATTCTGTATATACCCAGTAATAATTCTTTACATTGGCAATAATTACATATAATCATCCTACCAGCTTCTACTACTTCCCTTTCTGCTGTCCAATAGAATTTTCTGTGATGACAAAAATACATCTGCACTGTCCAGTACAAGATCCACATTGGCTACTGAGCATTTGAAATATGGCTACTGTTACAGAGGAACTGAATTTTTTATTTTCTTGAATTTTAATAGATTAAAATTAAAATTTAATTAACCACACGTGGCTAGTGACTGCTGTATCATAAAGTGCAATTCTAAACTGTGAGCATCTTAGGGAAACAATGCTATATTATCACCCATAGACATCAGCATATTTAATTGTGGTAGGTATTCAATAAAGCTATGTTTAATTAATTAATTAATGGTCAATTCTGAGTGGATCCTAGTGTATATATGTCAAATTGATGAATATAAATATTAGAACCATAAAAATGTTACAAATTTTAATGGTGCTTGAAGATAAATATTGGAAGATTAGTAGAGAAAATAATGTGGCATGAGTGAAGTTTACTTTTTAAAAATTATTGGTACTGTTGGCATAGAATAGAAATAAACTCCAAAAACCTGCTAAGACACTGATGCTCTAAATTATTTGTACATTTATGTTTTATACGTAACTTGTCCCCTTATAATTGTACTGTCTTCCTTATATCTAAGTCTTCAAACACTAAACTGTTTGAGAACACGGACTTTTGATCTTATTGTAACTCCAGTTCCTAACATAAGGCCAGTACATAGTAGGCACTACTGTGTATTGAATATGTAAAATGAATGACAAAACAGGAAATAAACTATTTCAATAAAATTAGCAGATTTGATGTTAAGAAAGAAAGAATAACTATTGAAGAGGCCCTAAGTGACTATCATCAATGATGCATTCTGCAATATCTACTTTATGAGTGCATTTATACCTTGAGAAACCTTAGGTGTAATTTCACATAACTTTTTCTAAAATGAATCACAATTGTCTTTTTATTTCTGTCCCTTACCCATTGTTCTATACCGTCCCATTGCTTTTACTTTTAAATGTGGTTTCAGCCTCTTTGGCCCATTCATTATTTCTTTTAATATTTCTGTGACCTTAAGAGAGTAGAATTAAGCTCCTTTTACTTTCTCATAGTAGGTGGTTAAGCGTATGCAAGGATAAAAATGTCACCAAAGACTAATCAGAACCAATTGCAGAAGTTTTGCCTAATGCTTCTGCTTCTAACCTAACATGTTGACTAGCATATCCAATTCATCATTCCTGATAGATTGAAATCCGATTATATGTGCCAGCCAGGGCTGCTCCTCAGAGCATAATTACCCTGTAAAGTCAGAAGGGATTGTTTTCACTTCACCCTTGGTAAATGCCAAGTTTAGCTCCTGTCTTTACTTTTTTTTTCCTTTCTCCAGGTAGCTTAAAAATCATTAAGAAAGCAGATCTTTATGCTGATGAATAAATCAGACATGGTAATTCCAAAGGTATTTGTTAATCACTTATTATATAGACTCTGCTATAAGTATTTTGATAGATATAGAGATAAATCATGCATAAACCTGACCTCAAACAATACGGTGTCTTCAGGCATATAAGGTATGTATAGAATAGTTACAAAGTAGAAGCTGATAGGTTCAGCACAATTGTTTAGAGCAAAGACCTGGGAAAACAGCCTTGGATTTGCATCTTGGCTCCCATATTATGAGCTGTGTGACATTAGACAAGATACATAACCTCTGTGAGCTTTACTTTCCTCATCAGAAAAATAAGAAATACTGATTTTTTTGTCTCTGAATTATTGAGCTATAATCTGAATAAAACCAAGCCCTCTTCTCTGGGGGTGGATGACAGAAGCCAAGCATGCACATACCTTCGCGTGGCCCTGTGCCTGACATACATGTATGACACTTAGCCAGTAGCTGGCACAAAGCAAAATGTTTGCAGACTTTAGAGAAATAATGATTTTGGCTCTATGATGACTTGAATTTTATCTGAGACTAAAAGATTGGTAGGATTTAGATGTAGAAAATATAAAGTCAAGATGTGAAGAAAAGGGCACAGACTATACACAATAACTCAAAAGGCCAGGAGATTTGTTGCAGACTATTAATTTTCTTAATAATTATGTTTATCTAAATATTGAGTTCCTGCAATGTATGAAGTGCCATGCTAGGTGTCTTGGGAAGGGATAACACAAATGAATGGTCTCTACCCTCACAGGAGTAACTGAACTAGTAGAGGAAACTATGGACAAACAGATCATGGTGTGGGGTAAAAAGAAAGCAGGCTGTAGGACAAGGGCTCAGTGAGAGCTCAGTGTAGAAGCAGCCTTCCTTGATATCCCAGATTGGGTCAGTTTCTTCATGATGTGTCCCCTCTTAAACACTGCAGTGTGGTTAATAGTTGATTATTTTCTTCTCATCTAGTAGGCTTAAGAGCCAGAGAGAACTTTAAATCTCATTCCAGTAACATGCTTACTACCTCAGATCAAAAGATTGGGGATTTGTAAGCACAAAGTTGTTTATAAAATTTGGCAATCATAAGAGGAAGTAAATCAAATCCAACAAGAATCTCAAAAAAGCCTTCAGACTTTAGGGTAGGGCCTAACATGAGAGATTCTTAGAAGTTAGGAATGATGACATTAACTATCGTAGATCCACCTTGACTTGATGGGCCCATGGAAAAAATCACTCCCTATCTGTAACCCCCACCATGATTTTCTCCTTGGTAGAAGTAATATTATGGGTTTGCTAGGATGATGGGCTCCTAGATGCCAGAGCCTGTGCTTCTGTAACCTTTGTGTCCTCCACAGTAAGCACAGCTCTCAGCACACCATAGATGCTCATTACATATTTATTGAATGAATGGACCAGTCAATGTGTTATTGAATGAATATATATTAGTATCTACCCAATAAAAAAATGAAAAGACTTGTAAAATAATATTTTTAAAACCTGGAGAGTGTTATGATAAGTGAAATAAGCCAGTTAGAGAAAGACAAATAACATATAATTTCCATTATATGTGGAATCTAATAAACAAAATAAACTAACAAACAAATAGAAACAGACTCATTGACACAGAGAATAAACTGACAACTGATAGATAGGAGGAGGGACAGGAGCTGGGTAGAAAGGTGAAGAGATTAAGCAAAAATAAATAAAATAAGTCATAGATAGACAACAGTATGGTGATTACCAGAGGAAAGGGAGGTGGGGGGAGGAGGGGGAGCATACAATACAATACGCAGCAGATATATTATAGAATTATACCCCTAAAACATATATAATTATATTAATCAATGTAAAACAAATAAATTAAATTAAATAAATAAGTTATTTGAGTGGTATCATGTTAATATCTAAATGACATTTATCAAAAGAATAAAGTTTTGAAGGCAGAACTAACAGCTGCTGAATGATTTTGATCATTAAAATCATATTCATGACATCACCATATGTTTCTGTAGCACTTTATGATTTCCTGAACTTCTTTTGGATATTTTGTTCTGGTTTTTAGTTTGATATTTTGTAGTTATGAAATATGGTATGTTTAATTTTTTATAAAATACGTGTATGTTCACCCAGAATGTTTGGAGAAATGAAATGGTATAAAGTAATTATATATAATAAAAGTCTAATATGCTAAGTGTCCGGTCATCCGGTAGTCCATTCAACCAATCAAAGTATAATATGCTAATGATATACTAAGGCTGCTCAACCGCTCGCTATGATGTGCACTGACCACCAGGGAGCAGATGCTCCAACTGGTAGGTTAGCTTGCTGCTGGGTCCAGCTGGTTGGGACTGAGCAAGATGGGCTAGACATGTCCTGTAGCTTTCCCGCATCTCTCCCCAACCCTGATCATGCACCAATGGGGTCCCTCAGCCTAGCCTGTGCCCTCTTGCAATATAGGACACCTTGGAGGATGTCAGAGAGCCGGTTTCCACCCGATCCCACAGGCCAGGCTGAAGGACCCCACTGGTGCATGAATTCATGCACAGGGCCTCTAGTATCCAATAATAACTAATCTATACTAATAAAAGGGTAATATGCTAATTAGAGCAGATGTCTTCTGGATAACCTTCCAGACATTCTTCCGGACAAAGCTGCAGTGGCTACAAAGGGCTGAGGCTCAGGCATGCTCAGGCAGCCACAGGCAGCTGCGAAGGGCCAGGCTCAGGTTGGCACTGGCGGCAGCAGAGGGTAATGGGGGTGGCGCCTTCCCCTGATCTGCTAGGTCACTTCCCGAAGAGGGAGGCCAGACTGCGGCTTAGGCCTGGGGCCAAGGCAGAGGCGGTTAGGGGCAATCAAGCCAGCAGCAGAGCAAGTTAGGTTGATCAGGCCAGCAGGGGGACAAGTTAAGGGTGATCAGGCCGGCAGGGGAGCAAGTTAGGCTCAATCAGGCTGGCAGGGGACAAGTTAGGGTTGATCAGGCCAGCAGGGGGCAAGGTAGAGGTGATCAGGCAGGCAGGCAGGCAGAGACAGTTAGGGGTGATCAGGCAGGCAAAGGGGTTAGGGGCGATCCGGCAGGCAGGCAGGTAGGCAGGCGAGTGGTTAGAAGCCAGCAGTCCCAGATTGTGAGAGGGATGTCCACCAAAGGGTCCCAGATTGGAGAGGGTGCAGGCTGGGCTGAGAGACCTCCCCACCCCGCCCCCCTGCCTCATGCACAAATTTCGTGCACCGGGCCTCTAGTATAATAATAACAATAATGACAAAAACATGAGCTACCATTTATTGAGTAGTTGCTAAATGCCAGCCAGTACAAAAAGTATTTTCACATGCCATCTTATTTTATTCCCACAATGCTCCAGTGGAGGAAACTTGAAGTTAGAAATCTTAGAAAGAATGTCAAAGATCATAGAGCAGGGAAAAGCAAGACTAGGCTTGGAACCCAAGTCTGTCTGCCCCCAAAGTCCATGCTAAGTACCCCACTAAATTGCCTCCTTGGTCCTAAATAACAACAATAAGGACTACAACAACTAATACTATTTATTCACCCATCATATGCTCTACATATTGGATCTTCATTGTATCATTTATCCTGTAGGGTTGGTTATCTTGTTTTCCAGAAGAGTAAACTGACCCTTAAAGAATCTTAGCTCCTTGCCCATATTTACAAAGTTAGTCAGTGGTAGAATAGAGAATGTCTATACCCACTATATTACATTGTTCCCCCAGCTAACAGAAGCCTTTGCATATGGTAAACATTGCATGCATTGTGAAAGGAATTCAAAGTTATCAGGCTTGTTTTGCCCATTCATGGTTCAAGTCTACTTTAGAAATCCACTTCCTGGTCTCTACAAGTTTATTGTAAGGATATATTCAAAAATATATTTTTATTGACTTCAGAGAGGAAGGGAGAGAGAGGGAGAGAGAGATATAAATATCAATGATGAGAGAGAATCATTGATTGGCTGCCTCCTGCACGCCCCCTACTGAGGATCAAGCCTGCAACCTGGGCATGAGCCCTGACCAGGAATCGAACGGTGACCTCCTGGTTTATAGGTCAACATTCAACCACTGAGCCAGGCCAACCTGGCTGTAAGGATATTTTTTAATCCAAGTAAGCAGACCTGTATAGTGATCTCCCTAACATATTTTTGCTTTATCAAAATTCCACCTGCTTTTAGGAAATAGTATTTGGTGTCACAACCACTGCTGTGTTATGCATGTGAAAAGAAGTAATCAAAGTAAAGTGTATATTTATTAGTAAATAGTGAAGTGAACAGCTATGCTTCTTTTTAAGCCCCGAGTCATATTATACAGCTAGAAAGCAAAAGACAAAGAAGCAAAGATATTTTTGCTCCACAGTTTGCTCTTGACAGAGATCAAAGAATGAGGTTGGCTTGCAACTCTGTGACCTCTCATTATATGAAAACCCTGTCACTTGCCAAAAATGAAACTACAAATCACATTTTGTTTGATAGTGTTCATATACTTGTTTGAACAGGCCACCTCGATCAAGCAATGAAGAAAGTGCTGACAGGTGTTGTCTACTTAGAAAAACTAAAATTGCAATGAAGCACAAGAACTGGAGTCATTAAGAGTACTTAGATGCTGCATCCCAGACTTTGGAGCTTAAGCACACTATTTCAGATTTTGTTTCTTTTTTTTGTTTGTTTTTTGGTGGGTGTTTTTTCAGTTTCAAAGGTCAATTTTCCAATAAAATAATATGAGTGTTTGAGCATCGTACCTATCTATGAAATTTACCTCAAGTACATTTTCAATTCAATTCTGCAATGAGTTTTATTAGAACTTCTTGTTTATGCCTTTTTAAAAATAAATTTTTATTGATTTCAGAGAGGAAGGGAGAGGAAAAGACAGAAACATCAATGATGAGAGAGATTCATTGATCAGCTGCCTCTTGCAGGCCCCCATCTGGAGATCGAGCCCATAACCCCAGGCATGTGCCCTGACGAGGAATCGAACTGTGATCTCCTAGTTCAAAGGTGGACACTCAACCACTGAGCCATGCTGGCTGGGCTTGTATATGCCTTTTGACAGAAGTTTATTAAAACAGACAAACATGACTGTGGCTTATTTAAAGCCAATAATACATAGACTTCAGTCTGGTGAGCCTAAACCCTGAAATCCCATGTATTGACCATTTATAGCAGGATACTCAGAGCAGATGTATGTTTGACAGTGCGAGAGAGTGGAAAAAAAAGCTGTTTTATTTGAAAAGATCCTAAAAACAATTACTGTAATAGGGTTTTTATAAAACATTTGAGAAATTTTATCTTAAAATATTCAAAATCTTAAACAGATAATTGTTTACTCTATTTTTAGTTTTTTGAAAAATTATTGAGTTCAATCAAGTAACCAGAGTTTTTGACCTGATTGATGACTAATAATTTCTTCAGGGAATACTATTTTTTCAACTAATTGCTTTGGTGTTCTATCTAAGATGCAATTTGAGGTAAGATTAAATTTTTATTGAAATCAGTGATACTGTGTGGATATTAAAACTCATGAATTTTGTTCTCAAAAAGTTACAGATATATTTATTTGTGTGTGCATGGGATATCTGTCCATCAAGTTCATGCTCTGGGCTTAGTTTTGAACTAAACTTCCACAGAGGTACATATGTAATGTAGACAATGTAGTTTCCGCCATGAAACTACGTTGTTTTATGTGTTTTTTCTTGTCTTCTTTACTGGCAAAGCTATATAGGGAAAGCTATATAGGGAAAGCTATATAGCTTTATGTGTTCCCCAAAATGCTTCCCACAAAGAACACAAGTAATAAACTTTAAAAAAAGTGTTTGCCAATGAAAGGTACTATCTCATTGGTATATAATTATTTTTCTTCTCACTAAGGTACTAAGAGTTTGGTATCATTTTTTCCCCATCTTTGTATCTGTAGTGCCCAGTAGAATGCCTAATGCTTTAGGGGTATTAAAAAAAATGATTGGTGAGACACACATAGTCATCTTTCCAAGTTTTTGAAAAACATTTACTAAGCATTTGTTATTTTCCAGCAATTGTATATTTAGGGTAATAAGTAATAATGATAATAGAGAAAATTTTAAAAATAGCTAATAGTTAAGAATGCACAGCATGTCAGAGATTCTGCTAAGTACCAACTCTAGTGACTAGTTCTTTGACCTTTGGTCAAAGAGCTTGTAACTGGAGTTGAAATTTGAACCCAATCTTTTGAGCCTGTGTTCTTAGTTGCTAGTTATAACTTTGTATTATTAAGTATATTATGATATACATCCTTACATATAAATATTTTATAAAGCTTACTTGAGATAAATTCCTAGCTGGGGAATCCCTGAATCAAAGAATGTGAAAATTTGCAAAACCCTTGATACATTTTGCCTCTACAAATATACTAATTTTATCCTCCTGGCAGAATATTAAAATGATCATTTCATTAACACTATTCCCAACATTGGGCATTATTATTTAAACTTTCAAATGTAAACAAATGGGATCTGATTCTCCTTTGTATTTTTTATTAATAGTGAGACGGCCTATATTTCCACTAATTGTGAGGATTAAATAAAGGAAGACATAAAGGGCTTAGGACAATGTGTGACTCATTCTAAGTATTTATAAACATTAGGTACTCTCAGTAGCAGTAGTGGTAATAGTATAAAGAGTGAGAGTGGATGTGTGGTCAAGGCCATCTTTTCTTAAAAGCACAATATTCTAATTCTGGGAGATCTGAACTAACTTGCAGAAGGAAGCAAGCCTGGAGAGTGTAGAAAGATTTTCCTAGAGTTCAAAATCTCGGAGACTTCCTTTCAGTCTGATCCTTTCACTGGACAAATGCCTCATCAATGTATGCATAAAACAGTTAGATGAGATTTGCCGTGCACAACTCTCAAAAATGTGCTATGAAAGGCTCATGGAAAGAAACTGTCCACATTATCATTATGGCACCACGAATTTCACCAGTTTAATCTCTTCTGCAGAAATTTAGATTCAAACATTTATTGAGGTACCCACCGTATGTTAAAGTACTTGTTCTAGTTTTTTGAACTTCCTGTTTCAATGTTACATAAAATTGTACTCAACAGCTGTGAAGGAGGTACTATTATTTATAGAGCAGCATTATTTAAACAGGAGGAAGCAAATGCCATAGGAATTTGATGTTTGCCCAAAGCCTACAGTTATTAATATGTTAAATCTGGCATTTTTCCCTTGCTAGTGGCCTTTTCTGGACATCTAGGCATATGGAGAGCTCTCTCAGGAGACCAGATTTAATAGGCGAAATTGTAGAGTTCTAGTCTGCCCAGCAGAGGCCTCTGGTCTAACATGAATGCATCAGTAACCCTGAATTTGAATTCAGCTCCCCCTGCCTCCGCCCTTTACTCATTGTATCTCCTTGGACAAATAACTCAATTCCATTTTTCCTCAACTGTAAAATGAAGATAATAACAACCACCTTGCCGTAGTAAGGCAAGGAGAAAGGTGACTGCTTTAAATCTCCAGGCACATAATAATAATTTATAATTATTGCTAATAATAACTCAGACACTGGCCACTCAACTTCTAAGGCTTGAATACTATGTTCTCAAGTCCACTGCTTCAAAATTAACATCAAAGCTTAACTCTTCACATCCTGACCCAGAAAGACACCTCCGTCACTGCTTCTGTCACTTAAGCACCAAATGCAAGCCAAGCACTCACGGTGCTCAGGCTCCATAGAGGTGCTGTGGAAGGCGGTAGGATTACTCAGACCCAGATTCTGCCCTGAGATTCCTTACAATCTAGCAGAGAAGGTGAGGTGTGAACATCAATAACCGGTACACAGAGTAGAAAGTGGCAAATGCTTCCATAGGACAGAGTTCAGAGAAAGTGCTATACATGTTGAAGAAAGATTGCTTTCAACTAATAAAGGTCCCAAGGTAGTAATATTAACAACCCTTTCCTTTTAAATGGGTTTTTATATGGAACTAAAATCTCATTCCAAGCTCCCTCTCAGCCATTAAATTGAGCACCTTTATCTTACTGGACCCTAAACAGACCAGTTAGGTCTCCTCTCACTAGTTATTCTCCTTCGCCAGTAGGCATGCATATTCCAATCGTACAGGGTATAAAGCACTGATAACTTCTTTCTCTCATCCTAGAGAAATAGTCTTCTCAATAACTACAAATGTGTATGTCCTGAGAGTAGAAATTAGCTCCAGTTTGTTCTTGCCTCTGCTAAAGTCCCTTTTTCCAGGTCTCCTGCTGCTCAGTTCTGTCTTCTTGGTACCGCACCACATCGCCTCCCCTCAGTAAAGGCAGGTCACAGGCACCTTGCTTACCAAATGGATGGGGGAATTAACAATTGCAACCTGGAGAGTCAGGGATTGCAAGTTTGAATGGATAAGGTCCAAACAAAAGTAGGAATCAAAATGTCAAAAAATCCTTAAATTCTTCTTAGAGCTAAAATGAAAGGAGAGGGCAACATTGAAAGAGATTTCTCATATAGAAATGTCTCCCACGAGGGCTGTCAACTAAAGCTTATGCCTAGATTGTGAGTGGAAGAATCTTCACTTATGGACAAGATAAGCAGGTTGGTACTGTTCTACTGCTCTTAACTTCTTCCCATGGTTCTCTTTTACCTACTTTGCCCAGACCTTTTAGGTGAAGTGTCTGGTTGCAGGCAATTTTTTTTTTCCTTTTTGAGTTCTCTTTTTCATTCAGATTTCTTTCTATTCATTTTCTCTCTCTGCTTCTTAATCTTTGATCATCCTTTTTCTTATGCTTCTCTTTGCATTCTCCATTTCTTCATTTCTCTTCTTATGTCATCAATCTACTTTCTTATTCTACTATTTTGATATGTCCCTGTCTCTCCAGGTCTTTCTTCCTTTTTTCTTATCTCTGTCCCTTGAAACATGTCTTCTGTGCAGGATACTTATGGTACTTGAAGAATTTGGGATAAAATGACCTGAATACAAACACAAACCCTGTTGCCCTATTAAACTAAACACAGAGGGCAGGGTGTGATGTTTTGCTCCTGTCCCCCTGTTCCTCTTAAATTGTCATGTCTATTTCCAAATGAAAAGACTGCTAATGATCATGATCCAGCAGGCTCACAGTGTAAATGGAATTCAATGATCTGCTGTTTTGGTGCACAAAAGCCTTTGTGTCAGCCAGCCTGCACCAGGTGGTGAAAATTGCATTACTCCTTTATTCCTAAGCTTCAGGGCATTTTTCGACAAAAAACAAAACAAAACAAAAAAAAAACAACACACAAACAAACTGAAATATATTTTGAAACTCAAAGTATTTTATCTAAAAGATATTCCATGAAATTCTATTTTCTTTTCCTTACTATTTAAGTTGCCATTTTTTTCCCTGTAATATCAGCTATGGTGCATGTATGGTTTCAACCTGGGTTCTCTCTGTTCCCTATTACTAGACTTTGCCTGAAACTCATAATCGTGCCTACTTTTCAGAATGTTCAGTTTTCCATGGCAACAGAGATGCAAATGAAGATTTCTGTCATTACTGTGGGGAAGTAGAGGAGAACCTGAGTGTGACTCATCCAAAAATCTGTTATTCAAGAATAAATAGCTGCAGCAGTAATAATAGAGGTCAGCACTCACGAAGCCAGTGAGGTGCACACGAGTGGATTTTAGCCCTCAGTGAGTGCTGAGACATGTCAGTCAAGTAAATTGCCCTTATTTTTTTGTTAGAAGTTCTGGATTCTTTTTTCTTTATCTTATAAAAAAGAAAACACTTCCTTTACAAGTTTTTTTTTTTACAGATTTGAACGTGTCACTGAACAGCTATGTGTGTATGAAGTGCTTGTTTACTGAAGCACACACTTAAGATATCTTCTATGCTTATTAGACTCCTTAGCCATGTTTACCCACCAAATCACATCCCTGACTAGCAGCAATTCCCTGATGCTGCAGTAACCTAGACAAGAGGATTTTTCAGTCCCTGTGCAGTCTGCCAAAGGTTACTATTCCACTTGCTACTAAGGATTTCCTACGTTGAGCGATGTTTAGAATTCTTTTTGGAAGGTCCTGGGATGGACAGGGGGTGAGGGTAGTATGTAGGCATTCATGCCTACAGATTAGTTGGTTGCACTTTTGTTCCTGTGCAGCTGGAGGCAGATGGAGCTTAGGAGAAAGGGAAACCATCATGAATATGCTTTCCTCTGGTGTTTAGTCTCAGGACTTTCTTCTCTTGCCCTGGGGAGAGCTATCCCATCAGCAACCATGTCATTTCAGCTGCAGAAGGCAGATATAAATCTGATTTATCCAAGGTACACAGATACCTGAAGGAAATGGATGAAAGACAGAGAACAGCTTTCCATTGTCTCTCCTCCAGCATCACCAACACAGGATGCCATCTACATGAATATAAACTAGTTGTGAAGTTGTAGCTCATGAAGCTCGATCTTGAAAGAGGCAGATTTTTTATTAAGTATATTTCTACAGAATTTCTAGATGTGAATGATAAAGCTGTGGCTATTCTGTTGCTACTAGAGGCTTAATCCAATCATGCTTTATTAAGAACCAAACATTTCCATAGCAACACAGACACAGAACACATATTCTGGGTAGATGTCATAATTTGATTGAGATAATATAGAACTTCCATTGGAGTGTTATTTTAAAATTATAATGGTTGTACAGATATTTTTCTCAATGCATTAACATTTTCAGAGAAAAGAACTGATGCCAAAAGTACATTTCTTATATATTTCTATTAAATATGAGACAACAGACTTGTATCTACATAAGTAAAATGAAATCAGATGGTAATTTTTCATTATTAATTAAATATGGGTTATTTTTTCAAATCTCTAATTTTTTGTACAGCAGTGGGTTTTTAGTTTGCCTTTTGAAATTTATAAAATTAGCATATCATTAGATCAAGTCTTTAATAACCCCAAATGCCAGAGTAGGTTTGTTTTTCTTTAAGGATAATGAATCAGTCTATATTTTATCATTTCACAACACAATGGACCAGCAATTTTCAATTGTCTTCCTCTCATGGCACACATAAACTAATCCTATATAATAAAGCGATAATATGCAAATTGACCCTCACAACCTCACAAGATGGCTGCCTATGATCAGGCTGGCAGGGGGGTTAGTGAGGGATGACCAAACACCTGAACAGCAGGCTGCATGGGGCAACCAGGCTGGCAGGGGGGCAGGAAGAGGCAACCAGCCTGGAGGGGGGGGCTAATTAGGGGGCTAACCAGGCTGGCGGGGAGGGCAGTTGGGGCGATTAGGCTGGCAGGGGAGGCAGTGAAGGGCAATCAGGCCAGCAGGGTCAGGCATTTAGGGGTGAACAGGCAGGCAGGCAGGTGAGTGATTAGGAGCCAGTAGTCTAGAATTATGAGAGGGATGTCCCTGGGATCGGGCCTAAACCGACAGTCGAACATCTCCCAAGGGATCCTGGATTAGAGAGGGTGCAGGCTAGGCTGAGGGGACCCCCCTGCCTCCCCCCCAGACATGAATTTCATCCACTGGGCTGCTAATTACTAAATAAAATTCTGTGGCACAAAATACCACAAAACTTATTTTTTGCTGTTCTTTCACACTGGACGGCTATTGTGTTGGCTGTTGTCATTTATTTATTTGACAATCTAAGGGAAAAGAAGTCAGTGCTTCTGACTAAATAGTCAGGTATTGCATGTTTTAAAAATTCTTGTGGCACACCAGTGTACCTGCCGCAGCAAACTGGCTGAAGATCACTGCTCTAGACTTGTTTCCTGAGGGAAAAATAATACTTTTAAACTTAAAACTTAATTAACTAGACGCTTGGATTAGTTATGTGTCCACTGATGTAAAGCAATCTTTATTGAACATTCCAGCTGATCAGACATTGGATTAGTTCATAAGATAAACTCATCCATGAATGGTAGCTGAAGTCCTGTGGTGTTAGTGGAGTGTGTCAGATACAGTTGGCATATGCTCCACTAAACATTGGTTTTGTGTGTGTGTTTTTCCCTAAAAAAAAAAAAAGAAATTTGTGGTGAAAATTCTGAGATAACATAAACTCATGAAGAAGAAAAAAGGTAATCTGATTAGCAGGATTTGTATCTATGCATGATAAATTACAGAAGATTATGGTGTTTACATGACTAACACCTTAGAAAAGCTTGAGAGATGAAGAAGTTAGTTGTTACATGGGTAATGTTTCATCTCTAAAACAGCTTGGTATATCGTCTACCACAACTTTCCAACTTTTGTATTTCTAGGCAAGCAGAATCCTAAAATGACTATTAGCTAAACTTCAAACAGGTGTTTTTTGTTTTTTTTTTTAAATATAATGCCACCTGAAAATCCTTCTGGATTAGCCACCTCTAGATATCATATCTTAGTCTTCAGGGGTTTATTAAAGAAGGATTTAAATGTGACAGGCAGTATTGAGTTGGTAGTAAAGGAACTTAGATAACTACTCATGTGATCATGTGGTTGCCAAGTCTCTTGATCCAAAATTATATAATTGTGCTTAACACAAATAGTTAGCAAATTATTGTGGCACTTTTATCAATTTCAATATAATTCAAAATAAAATAAAAACATTTTATAGGTTTAATAAGAGTCTTAAATGACATGAAAATATCATTATGGTAATTTTACCCTTAGGAATCCACTGAATTTCCCTCTTAAGAACATAAGATATTCAAAACAAAGCACTTAAAGACTTAACATTGCTTCTGTCATGTTCCTTTTTCAAACTACAATTAGCCTGAGGTTAAAGCTAAATATTATATCAGAATGCAGATTGATCAATTGACATGAGCATCTGATATTATCCATACTTGCCTTATTACAATTTTTAAAAAGAAAATGGGAATGTTTAGAATTCCAGTGCTCATTATTACTTTAGTACTCATTTTGTGATTAGTCTGTACAACTCTCCAAATTTAATATAAATGAAAATTTTGTCTTTAGTTAATATTGAAAAATCAAAGTAACTGTACTTTTGTTACTGAAAATAATATTTTAATGATAATTATGGCAGTCATTTTTTAATCTTTCAATTCTTCAGGACTTTTATATATTTTTGCAGTAATTGTATGTGTCTATATGCAGTTATTTTGTATTTCTTTTTAAATTAGATTAACAGGCATTGGGAAAGTAAGTTTTATAATAAGAAAATAATGAACTAAATCATCTGAAGAAATGTCCATCTTGCTAATTCCTATGATATTGCATTTTTTAAAGAATAACACTATGGATGATTATATTTATTTAAATAAGAAATAGGGTAGCACTTAAATTCTGATGAGAAAATGTGTGCTCTTTTCATTTTAATATGTTTACACAATATATTCCACAGGACTCTGTTTTAAACACTGTGTCCCAGAAATTACAAGTTCAACCTTAGAGGGTTCTTGTTACTGAGGTACTACATCTAAACTGCTTCACTGCATTGCCTGGTATCCAGTGTCCAATGGTCAGTGGCCATGATTATTTTATTAAATATTTTAATCAACATAGATAAAGTATATATGGAAGTGATGCAGTTAATTTGGTCATTCTAGAACCCCCAACAAATGGAGCAACTGAACAAACTCCTCAACAGCTAAAACCCAAATGAGTTACCAAAACTCTTCAGATATGATGACCATACTTGTTTTAAACCAAAAGTAAGGACATATTATTTGATTTCAAATCAAGAAAATGCAGCATATATTCTCTCAAAATAATCAAAGATTACCTCTTGAATAGGGACCTCCAAAGGCCTTGGGGAGGCATTATGTTCCTTTCTTCATTTGCATTCCTCTGTGGTTTTGGTGAGAAGAGAGAATCAGAGAGTGTGCCCAGGACTCATATCAGCTTTCAGTTATCAAGGTCAAGCAGTAACATCCAGGTCAGGAAGGCAGTATCAAGCATCGCAGGAGCAGAGCAAATTTTTAGCAAAATTATGAATTGTGTTTTAGCTACAACACCATCTTTTAGGTCATACTATTTCCCATAACTCATTGACTTCCCCCTCAAAACCCTTTATTTGCTCAAGACCTCTACTCACTGTTTTTCTCCAACATCCCCCACTCCCAGACAAGGAAGGAGTGGGTTGTGTTCGAGACTCACCTTCTCTCTGCTCTTCATTCCAAACTGTGTTAGAAATCTGTTGGTGCTCTACAGAAGTTATCTCCTGGGGTTTCCCAGGCTTTCTTTATAGCTCCTGGTGAAATAATGCATGCTAAAACCTTTGCTGAGAACTGCTTGCTGTACTTCTCATCTTAACTGGTATTTTGAAGACCTGTGTGGAATGGGGAGAAGAGCATTAGAGGCCGGGCAGCACCATAGGTTCCTATCCTTGTAGAACTGATAGGCTTCAGAATGCAGAGTATTACCTTTATTTACCCAGGAAGACCTAATCTATATATTGATCAATTGACATGAGCATCTGAGATTATCCAAGAAAACTTCTTTCTCTTGGGAGTGTGAAGTATCATCTCCTAAATACTTGCCTTATCCTCCCTTTCCCCAGACCCTGACTACTCTCAGCATTACAATGGAAACACACACACCAACGACTCACAGTGGGTAAAATAATCCTGCTCAGTCCCAAGGGCTGCCAATATAGCCTTTTGTGGAAAAGTAAAAGTATCTCAAAAATTTGTTCTCTTTTCTCTTCCTCCAGAATGATGAGATTTTGAAACTGAAAGGTGCTTTGCTTTGAGGGTTTATACTTCTGGAGAGCTAAGTGGTATCTAGAAAGGGTTGAAAGAACAGCTAATAAATATCTGGATGCTTGGGGCTAGTAGGTTGGTGTTTAGACTTGAGAGATAAAGGGAGAACATGAGGACTCTGCATTCTTTTGTTTAGTTCACAATGAAGAAGGCAAGATTTGGAAACAAAAAAAGTGCTAATAATAAATGAAGAAACCTACTTGGCTACTTACCCACCACTATTACATCTCCTGGTGTAATGGCCCTGCCCTGACCCCACATAGAGTGAGACCCCAAAAGGTTGTTCAATCTAGGCACAGGGCCTGGCAAGGCGTAGGCACAGGACATATCTGTCTCACAGTAGGACCAGTACAAGGATACAATCATCATGCAGCTCTGTTCTCAGCTCAATTAGAAATAAAATTAATATTTTTTATTACAAAGAAACTGACGCATGTTCTCTTGCCCAGCTAAGTGTGTGAACTGAATGGATTTTATCCTAGTTCAAATGTGTGTGGCTCCAATACGTGGATGCCACAGGCTATGAGAAATTTCCATTATAAGGATATTTTGTACTCTAGGATACTTTTCTTATCCCATTCTTTAAGCAAGAAAGTCAGAAATAACTGTCCCCAGACGTTTGCTTGTATGTTTTTATAACTATTAATATTTTTTGTGTGTCTTGCTGCCTCACCAAACTATAATCTCACTTTTCTTTTTGAACCCCTCATGCCAAATATAGAAATCTGCACATTCTAGGATTTCAGTAAAAATTGAATTAATATTCTTGTCAGAGACGTACAAATGAATGCCTCTTAATTCAAATATATGCAAACCAGAACAGCTTGCCAAATTCTAACAGGTAAATAATGCAAACACTGCTTGTGTTTTGCTCTGCTTTCTTTGAAAACTGCCTATATTTTTTTCAAACTCCTTGACACCTTATAAAGCAAAGCTTTAGCAAAAGGCAAATCAATTTATTTCAACAGACATCCCTTAAGATGTCTTTTGGGGACATGAATGAATGGCATAAAAGGGTGTCCTTTCCCCAATACTTCCACATCATGGAAATATCAGTCATTTCCGATTCTATGATGTCTGCATGACCAACCAAAGGAAAGCTGCAGTCTGAGGTTGCGTCCTCATTTCAGAGGGAGAGGAGTCCGTGGGAGGTGGGGACATGGTTGAATTCCATCAGGTCAGGCTTTATTTTCCTTAGCAAAGCTAGTATTGAATCTGGGAGGCAAAGAGCAGCGTGGGGGTGATCTGATTTGCTATCACATCGTTAACAGTAAGTTTATTCAGACAAAAAAAGAAAACAAATGGCAGGTCGAGGCAGATGATCCACTATTACTGTAGCTGATATGACCCCCATTCCCAACACCTAATTTAAACCTGATTAGTATTACTTCTGAGCGCTCGGCCTAGGATCAGATATAGTCCGAGCCCTCCCTGAAAGCTCCCCAACCTTCTCTAATATTGCTGGCACACAGTTGGCCTTAAGTAGCTTGCATTTATAAATCTGACAGCCTATTCGTATGTTGTCTTCAAAGGTGTACCATTACTGCAAGATAATGCTGTTACAGGGGAAAGAAAGAATACTTTATCAATGATGAGAGCCAAGAAAATAGGCTGTGCCTAGAACTTCAATTCAATCAGCAAAGGCCCAAAGGAAATCAGCAGCAGACCTAAAAGAACTGAATACTCATCTTTTTTTTTTTTTTTCAGTTGCTATGTTTGTGAGGGTCTTTAGTATATCTCGTGGCAGGGAGCTATGCATGTGTCTTAGCCTAGTGATGTAGGCAGCTAGTAATTTTATGTTTTTAACTGAGGGGCGGCTATTTTTGTTTTGATGATTTGTTAAATCCTTTCTCCATCCTCCCCTGTGACTGCACCATTCTTCTACTTCTTTCTTATTACTATCTTTAGCATTGTGCGTTATACATAGTTCAGATCAGGGTATGGAAAAAATCACGAAGTTTGTTGTTTCTCAATACTTGTCACCATAAAAATAGTATTGATTCTGTATTTTCCAGTGGGTGTCTCCACCTGACTGTGGTAGACATATTCCTGCAGGTAAATGCCTAATTAAGCGGTTAGATCAGATGAGAGTGAGTATGAGTTTATTTGAGAAATCATATTGTTACTCTGGAGGAAGGGGCATGCTCACCACACTGGTACCTCCCCACTAGCTAATCTGGTGTCTGTCTACCTTTCTACCTTTACCTCTTACTACCTTCACCCAGATCACCATGCTATGGGCACCCTCACATTATCTCTTTTTTTACACCCACCGAGGTCATTCCTAATTTAGGGACTTTCCGTTGCCTCTTGCTGGATTATTCTTTCCCCAGATTGTCACATGGCCAGCTCCCCCTTAACATTTATATTTGAGCTCATATATAACTTCTGTAAAATTCTTATCATGTATATTCCTCAATCTCTTCCTCACACACTAGTAACAGTTTTTATCTGTCACATTCCCTTGTTCCGTATTTTTCTTTTCACTTACCACTATCTAAATTTACCATATTTATTTTCTTATTTGTTCCCTATGAATGTCTTTCTTCTCCCCAGTGAAAGAACCATGAAATTAAGGGCCTTGCTTATGTTATCCACTGCTTTATCCCCAACTACTTTGAGGAATGCTTAGCACACAGTAGGTATACAACAAATATTTGTTGGACAAATTATTGTGCTCTTCAAAGAGTATTGTAGACAGGATTGATAAAGGTGACTGGTATGCAAAAGTAGGGGGGAACCATTGTATACCATTGTTTATTTTTCCTAATGACTAAACTGATTGAGGCCCTGAAGTGTCATAACATTTAGAAGCTGGAAAGAGCTCGAGGCCCAAAGAAAACAAGGTGCTCAGTCCCTCAGCTATAACTGCCAGAACCGAGACCAAGTCCATTACCTTTATGCTGCTTTCCCTCTCCCTGCCAACCCCCAACTTCACACCATGAGGCTCCAAACAGTCCTGTCCTACTAGCTTTATTGCAAATGGCATTTTTCAATATAGAAAAGTTTATTAGGTTTGCATGGCTGCTATAACAAGTTACCTCAAATGCAGTGTGTTAGAGCAACACAAAGTAATTATCTTACAGCTGTGAATGTCAGAAGTCCGACACGGGTCTCCTGGGCTAAAATTAAAGTGGTAGTTGGACAGCATTCCTTTCTGGAGGCTCTTTCTGGAGGTTCTAGTGGGGAGTCAATTTTTGTGTATGTGTGTGTGTGTGTGTGTGTGTGTGTGTGTGTTTGCACCATCTTCCAAGGCACCAATGACTGAGCCTTACATTGTGTCGCACTGACTTTCTCTTCTGCCTTCTTCCTCCACATTTAAGAACCCTTGAGTTTACTTTGAGCCACCCTGTATTATCCAGGACAATGTCCTTATTTTAAGGTTAGCTCATTAGCCATTTTAATTCCAGCTGAAACCTTCCCGTGTAAGGTAGCATGTTTACAAATTCTGGAGAATAGGCTGTAGACATCTATGAGGGCATTATTCATTCCTTAAAAAAGCAATATAAAAAAATGATGCCTTCCTCTTCCAAAATAATTATAGTTTACATTTTGGGATATGTAGAACCATTTGAGTTGTAGACAACTTTTGGTGTTAATAAATTCTGCTGATACAGTGGCTCACATTCTTATTTCATTTTTCTGTTAAAGTATAATTTTCCAAAAGTTTCAAATAGGACTCTCACATAAGTTTAAAATAAAAACATGTCAAATATTTTATTTACCTTTTCCTACATAATAAAAGCCTAATATGGTAAGTGTCTGGTCATCTGGTCGGCCATTCAACCAGTCAAAGCATAATATGTTAATGATATGCTAAGGCTACTCAGCCGCTCACTATGATGTGCACCCACCACCAGGGGGCAGACAGTTGACTGGTCAACCGCTTTCTATGATGTGGACTGACCACCAGGAGGCAGATGCTCTGACTGGTAGGTTAGCTTGCTGCTGGGGTCCAGCCGATTGGGGCTGAACTAAACCGGCCAGACACACCGTGGAGCCCTCCCACAGTCCCTCCTCGGCTGGCCAACCTCCTGCATCCCTCCCCAGCCCTGATCATGCACTGGTGGGGTCCCTCAGCCTGGCCTGCGCCCTCTTGAAATCTGGGACCCTTCAGAGGATGTCGGAGAGCTGGTTTCAGCCTCATCCCGCAGGCCAGGCCGAGGGATCCCACTGGTACATGGATTTGTTAACTAATAAAGAAACCATGATTGTAAAACTGGTTCAAAGGTACCATATATGAGGAACACAGATATAATTAAAGAAATGCTAAATGATTTTATTAATTTTAAGAAACAAAACTGTTCAATGTTCTATATGACCACAAGATTTTAACCTTTGGGGTTATTCTTTTTGATTAGACAGAAATCTACTAGTCAAGATGTAACTTCACAATGTCTACATGGTCTTCAAATATCTAGATATTAGAGGCCCAGTGCATGAAATTCATGCACTGGGGGGGGGGGGGGGGTGTCCCATAGCCCAGCCTGAACCCTCTCCAATATGGGACCCCTCAAGGACCCACTGGGATGGGGCCTAAAGGGGCAGTCGGACATCCCTCTCACAATCCAGGACTGCTTGCTCCCAACTGCTTGCCTGCCTGCCTGATTGCCCCTAACCACTCCCCTGTCAGCCTGATCAACGCCTAACTGCTCCCCTGCTGGCCCAATTGCCCCTAACTGCCCTCCCTGCCAGCCTGGTCCCCCCCCCAACTGCCCTCCCCTGCTGGCCATCTTGTAGCAGCCATATTGTGTCCACAGGGGGCGGTCATCTTTGACCACATGGGGGCGGCTATTTTGTGTGTTGGAGTGATGGTCAATTTGCATATTACCTCTTTATTATATAGGATATTTTACAGGTAATTTTTTAATCCTTGTGTGCCCCTGCCAAAATAATGACCCTGAAAAGAACTGCAGTTATTCTCCTTCATAACTTCTAAGTTTTGGGTAAGTTTTTCTTCAATAGTTTAGAATCAA
Organism: Eptesicus fuscus; assembly: GCF_027574615.1. Taxonomy (NCBI): domain Eukaryota; kingdom Metazoa; phylum Chordata; class Mammalia; order Chiroptera; family Vespertilionidae; genus Eptesicus; species Eptesicus fuscus. The sequence continues at coordinate 34,302,460 of NC_072475.1, forward strand.
ATTCTTAAAACGTTATTGAATTAAAAGTTATACATAATTTTAAGATTACTATTTACTTTTGAAAATTATTACATTTGTAGGTGTAGAGTAATAAAGTTTGTCTCCCTTGTATTTAATATTAAGCATGAAACACTGACTTTACAATGCTATTTTACCATACATAATTTATAATTATTTGCCTTAAAGAGCCTTTTTTAATGATTAACAAGATAATATATGTGAAACACTATTTTAATAATATTGTTATTGATGTTACTCTAAGTTTATTAGCTATAATTTTGTGCTTTTTAGAATATTTGCAATTTGTTTTAATAAAAAACAAACCAAAATCCAGAATATCGGAAGTAAAATTAAGTAATGTTTGTTATGTCCTAAATATTTTCACTAGTTTTATTGTTTCTTCAGAATAATTGTTTACCATATATTGAGTTTCTGAATTATGTAATTATTTATATTGTTAACCTAAAAATAAAAAGCCAAACAAGCATTTATGAGAAGCAACAAGCATTTATTTGAGATAAAATATATCTACTAGTATATAGGGGTAAGCAAAGTGGTTTACAATTGTTCTTATGGAAAATAATACAGTAATTAATAAATAGTAATTCAAGAATAAACTGTGTATTTCAAGTACTCACAACTGTAAATCTACTTTTGCCCACCCCTGTATTATCTAGGAATATATATTCAGGTAAAAACTCAATTTATGTCCCAATTATGGAATGGATGCAAGGGATTTTTATGAGACAGGGAAAGGAAACAATTACATGAATAGAAGGAAGGAATTTCTATTGGTACTAATAAGCTAAGTTATTCTTTAGCTTTATAAGGTTGTTGACTCATTCTAAAGAATGTCCTTAACTTCCAGTCTTTGTAGTTAGGATGGTTTCTTTCCTGCTATTCAGTTGTTTGGAAGGCAATGTTGGTTTGGCCAGTCCAAAGGTCATTTTGCCCAGTTCAAACATTCCAAAGGTTTAAGAAGTAAGACCTGCTGGATTGATTGTCTAAACTATAATTTAAAATGGTCCTACTTATGTCAACTTCTCACAACCTGGATTTCCATGAGCTATTCTGAAATATTTAGTAAATTACTGTAAAACTAGCTTAAAGAAAAAGATAGCAATTAGTGAATTCTTAGCCTTTTTTTGCTATGCAACAACAGTGGTAACTATTTAAAATGTTAAGTATTTAACATATTTATGGATACACTTTTTAGTGTTATCTTCTGAGATAATAATTATTAAATCTTCAAGAATGGACCCATACTCACATGCACTGTTTGATTATATAAGATGGCAGATTCCAAAACCTATAGTTACTGAGTTTTTAGAAATTTTTTTTTAACTTATACTTTTTTTCAGTATAGCAATAACCTAGTGTCTAGTTAGAATTAGTCTTGGCTACATATAGTAGAGAAATAAAATAGTGGCTTATGATGTAGGTGATTATTTGTTTCTCGAATAAAAGATGTTACCAGATGATCAATAGGGTGAATCTATGGTAATCAGGGACCCAGGATACTATAATCCTCAACTAGGTTCCCTCTTGAAGGTCATCTTACAGTGCAACGTGGCAGCTTCTTAGAAACTGCATCAAATCCTTACACTTAAATTATTTAAAACTTACTTGGGAAATGTAGTTTTTTTGGTTGAGTGCATTGATGCCCACAATAAAATCAGGCAAAGAAGGGGAAAATGAAGATTCGATGGTAATGAATTAGTTTCTTAATTTATTATTTAAGCTATTAGAATCTGATGGAATTGACAGAGAGCTCAAATTGAAGTCAAGACTTCTGAATTTCAGGTCCAGCTATTATTAAATTACTTGAACTTGGAATCTCAAATTATCATCTGACTTAACAGTGAGCATATTCTGGGTTTCTTCTAGTTAAAAATTTCAAAGATTTAATAACCTATTCCAACTCACATATATATATTTTTAAATAACATGTCTTTCATGGCCCAAGAAGTGAATTATGCTTGGATTTAACTATTATCATGTATGCTCAAGACATACACTCAGAACTTTTTTTAAGCATACAGAGTGCCATTTGCTGTCCCACTAATAAAAATGTGACTCTTTGCAGAAGCCTGTGGATAAGCCTCAAAGCTGAAATACCTATTTAAAATTATATCTCCTGCCTTTGGTTGAGCCAAGACACTGAATGCTTTCCTTTATCTAAAACTTTGAGGACTATTTGCATATTAGGAGTATAAATCTTAGTTAATCCAGCAGGAGGGAAAGTATTTATTTTGGACTGAGAACATTTTGTTTCAGGCGGAGTGAGAATGTTTGACTGATGATTGTCATCTTTTATATGCCTTATAACCGTGATAGATGGTCTTGAGCTTCAGTGATTCATAATGGTATTTGGAGGCATGTGAAAAAAAAAGCAACTAATTCAAATGAAGGAGTCAGTAAAACATCACAGCAAATGTAGGTCACAGAAAACCATGAAAATTTTACAGAAGGTCAGTTTGTTGCCAATGAATATACTTAAGGATGGTAAAAGAAAACGCTAATCACTTGCTTCAAATAAAATGGTATATTTTATCTTTTCCGCTGCAGCCTCCCAGTGTAACAACCTTCCTCCCTCCATTCCTTTCACTCTTCCAAACCCCCTCACCCCACAAAGTCAAACAGTTTCATGCATACTTCCTTTTAAATAATCAAACCTCTTTAATATTCAGAGGAGAAAAATATGGGCCAGAGGAGATTCCTGACAACCCCACAAGTGAGCTCTTGGCAGTACAGAGATTAGAAATCCAATTTTACTGGATTTCCAATCCACTTTCAATTGTACTACTCTGTTCTTTAATAATTCCTGTTAAATTGTGCCCTGTCCAGGTTTGGGTATATGGTTAGTAACTGAGCTGAAGCCAGAACCTGTACTCATCTCACTGATACCCTGAAATTTCCTTCTGTTCACCTTGTCATCATCAGTAAATAGATTTACATTCATAGATTAGACAAGGCTTCATGGAACCAGTGACAGATACACAGAGGGGCATAGGGCTCACCCAGCAAAGCACCCACAAAACCACAACCAATAGTGACTCCCCATCATGAAGATATGCAAGTTTAGGTTTTCTAGACTGATCATTATTGCATTCATTCTTTCAGATAGTTTTTGACCACATGCTATGCACCATGCTCTATGCAAGATGCTGGGGACTCGAGTGGGTAAATGCCTCTGTTCTCCTATCTTTCAGTTATGCTGGCCTTGAGCAACTGGGTTAATGGAAGTATCCCTTCCTAACAGGGAGAAAGCTGTATGAGGAGCAAAATTGCAGGAGAAAAACAAGGATGTACCAGAGTGCCTGCTACTGTAGGCTCTCAACCAATGATAACTGTCTCCCTTACCATGTCCCTCTCTGCATTTGCATTATTTAAGAAGTAAAATTTCACAGGATACTTTAGATGTCAGGTTATGATGCTGAGTCAGCTCAGAGAACCCTGAAATGAGGATCTGTCATATGTAGTTGGTGGATGCCAGCCAACCCTTTCCATCTCAAAAATCCCTTTCTCATTGACCTGTCAGGTACCTGAGTCACATCACTAGTAGTATCGCTTCTGCTATGTCATTGTCTGCTGATGGCCTTATTATAATAGACATAGGTAAGTTATTCAAAAATAAAATTTGTTTTATCACAGTTTTGGAGGTTAGAAATCTGAATTCAAGGTGTTCGTAAGGTCATGCTCCTTCCAGAGCCTCCAAATGAGGACTTTCTTGCGTTTTCCAGCTTCTGGTAGCCTTAGGTATTCCTCAGCTTGTGGCAGCGTTACTCCAATCTCTTCTCTGCCTCTGACACCTCATGGTGTTTTCTTCTCCTGTGTCTGCTTCTTGTAAGGAGTCATTCATATTGAATTTAGGTCCCGCCTTAATCCAGTGTGACCTCGTGTTGACTAATTACATGTCCAATGACCTTATTTTCTAATAAGGTCATATTATGAGATGATGGGGGTTAAGATCTTAACATATAGTTTGGTGGGGACGCATTCAAATCATAACAGTTTTCATTAACACCCAGAGTTGTTTATCAGGTTAGTTAAGCTTCACTTAGCGATAACTTTAGAAACATGATAAAAAAAGATGGATAGTTTGTACGAAGTGAAGGGAGAAGGAGAGAGAGCATGGAAGAAATAACAAGGAGCACAGAATGAAGCCAGTATGGCATCCCAAATGAGGTGTAATGGCGGATAGTCCTTGGCCAACCAGAAGATTATATAGCAGGTATCAAATGAGGACACCACAAGGCTATGCCAACTAAAGAAATAAGAGGGATGAGGAAGGCAAACTTTACTGACTTCCTAAGTTTTCCTGAGCTAGAAGATAAATAAACTTTAGAAGCAGAGTTTTGCAACTTAAAGTAAATTAAGTCAATGAATAATTTCCTCAGAAAATTGTATTTGGCCCTCTCACAGCTCTTTTATGGCTTACAACCATTTTTTTTTTCTGGGAAAAAAATTAATGCTTTAGACAAGTGGAATCCATACCACTTAAGTTTATTTAATTAATCAAGTGAGGTTAAAATGAGAATGGTAATAGAACCTGCCACCAGAGGAATGCAGCTTACCAAGAAAACTAAGACTAATGCCATTCATTGACCAACCCTTACCTTCCCAAGAGTAATAAGGTAAAACTTCAGTAGGGAGGATTTAAGACAGATAATAAAAATGCTCCCAGTAGTTTTTTTGCAATATTGCTGCATCATCATTCCTTGAATGAGATTATGGAATAAGACAGAGATGATCAGAAATGGTTTAAGTACAATGCTGCCTTACTTCACTCAGTCTTATACATTTTTCTTGGTTTAAACAAAATTTTTCTTAGCACAAATACACTTTTTCTTTGCCTCTCAGCACAAAGAGACAGTTGCTTTTTTCAATAAACAATGCTTATGTGCTTGAGAACCTCACCTCATAATAGTATTGCAGCCAAGGCCCATACCATGGACTGCCTTCAAAATGAGCATCCTCATCTTTGGAAAACTCTTTAATGGGGGCTAGCATGACCCTTCAAAATAAGACCACTCTGAAGAGAAGTACATCAAAACAGCATAATTGAGGTTTTTCTTGTTGAGCTTTGTATCAGATATGTAACCTTTATTTTCCTTCATGGGCATCATTGTAATTGTAGTTTCTTGATTCTTGACATTCTCTAAGTTTCCCGCTCTGTACATGGATCTAGCTGACAGTAGCCCATTTTCTATTGTTTGGAAACATTTCATCAGCTCCCTAAAAGTGGAAGGATTGCCTCTGGGGTGTTATTGCCATTTATCAAAATTGGGATGATGCTCTAGTTCTGACAGACAACTCTGGTTTATGTTCAGCTAATGATTCATTCTGACCTAGATCATTTTCTGCCATATTTGTTCATACGCAATCTTTCCTCTTTAAAAGAAGTATAAAATATCCAAGTTTATTTCAGGCAACTTGTCAAGATATTTTCTAAAATTCTAGCAAGTGCTATTGTATTAGTCAGGGTTCTCCAGAGAAACAGAACCATTAGGATGGATATGTATATACTAGAGGCCCAGTGCACGAATTTGTGCATGGGTGGGGTCCCTTGACCTGGCAGGTGATGGGGGCCCATCAGGGCTGTCTAGCCCAGTCCCAGGGGAGGAACTGCGGGAGGTTGGCAGGCCACGGGAGGTTGGCTGTGGGAGCGCACTGACCACCAAGGGACAGCTCCTGTGTTGAGCATCTGCCCCCTGGTGGTCAGTGCACATCATAGTGACCAGTCAACCGAACACTTTTATAATGGTCACTTAGGCTTTTATATATATAGATAAGGAATTAGCTCATGCAGTGATGGAGGCTGAACAGTCCCAAGATCTTTAGTCACAAGCTGGAGACCCAGGAAAGCTGACATGTAATTCCAGTCCAAATGCCTGCAGGCTCAAGACCCAAGAAAAACTGACATTTCAGTCCAAGTCCAAAGATCAGAAAAGATCAACATTCTAGGTCAACAGTTGGGCCTTCTTCCTTGGCCTTTTTGTTCTAATCAGACCTCAGTTCATTGGATGAGGCCCATGCACACTGAGGAGGACAATCTGCTTTACTCAGTCTAACAATTCAGGTGTTAGTCTCATCAGAAACACCCTCACATACACATACAAAATAATGTTTGGCCAATTATTTGTGCATGCCATAGCCCAGTCAATTTGACACATTAAATTAACCATCACAGCTGTCACTAGTATCAGCTAGTGTCATAATTATAAAGATTGTCTGGGGAACCACTCTGGAATGCAAACCAGAGACTCATGAAAAACATAGGTAAGAGGCTTTGTGAAATGTAAAGGTAGGCTGGCTGGTGTGGCTCAGTAGTTGAGCATTGACCTATGAATCAGGAGGTCATGGTTCAATTCCCAGTCAGGGCACATGCCTGGGTTGTGGGCTCCATCCCCCATGAGGGTGTGAGCAGGAGGCAACCAATCAATGATTCTCTCTCATCATTGATGTTTCTATCTCTCTCTCTCTCTCTCTCCCTTTCTCTCTCTCTAAGGTCAAAAAAAAAAAAAAAAAAAGTAGAATAAATGCCAGGAATTCTCAAGTCATATGGATTGGGTTTGCAACCTGCCTCTTCCACTCTTCTTTGGGAAAGTTACATAACTTTCCACTCATTATCTTTACCTGGAAAAGGGGATTATTAAACATATTCCATAGGGTTGATATGGGAGCATATATCAAGGCAGGGTCCTCAGATCATCCATGACATAATCACATAATCAGAGGGGTTGCTTGTTTAAGCAGATAATTAGACCCCATCCCTGAAGATTCTGGTTCAATAAATCTTGAATTCAGTCCAGATCTCTGACATTTTAGCAAACCTCCCAGATGACTATCAACCCTGCCAAGCCTAGAGAACCACAGCTGTAAGATTTAAGTATAAACCACCTGGTATGTAGTAGGAGTGCAACAAAACAGAGCTATCCCAGACAAACCATCAGCTCCTCGAAAACAGGAATGCTGTCTTTTCACCCTTGTATCCCCAATATTCCAGTACTTTGGCACATGGCAGCTGTTCAGTAAACGTTTATTGATGTGGATGGCTATAAATCACTTGTCAGAGTTCAAAACAAAGACCAGGAGAATCAGGGAATGTTTGGTTCAGGTGAAACAGCACGGAAGCAAGACATGCCACCAGAAAATAAGCAGGGTTGCCGACTGCAGTTCAATTATTTCCAAATGTCAGCATTAGGACAGAAGGGAGCTACCAGGTTTCAGACAGGTAGAAGGCATCAGGAAGGTAATGGAAGGGAGGAATTAGAAACACAATATCACCCCAATAAAATTTAATTAAAAAGAAAAAGAAATACAATGGATACTATAGCAGAAAAGGACCAAGCAGAGAGATGATGCACTTATTGGCAATTGGGACTAAGGTATACACCAAGTCTGAAGGGCAAGATACCAGAAGCTGGAAGACAGAGATTTTGTCCTGAGAATTTAAAGCAAACAATTTGGGAACCTAGCTGAGTTTGGCAATTTGCATGGGGGGGGGGAGGGGATTCTAATAAACAAATCACAAAGAGGTAGATAGTTTCAGGGGTTATACCAAATGAAATCAAAGCTAAAACCATACTGAGGGCAAATAGCAGCATCACTAGTTCTATGATCAAATCAGACAAATAGAGCAGATCTACTCAATCAAAATGTTGGTTCTAGATCGCTATAGACATCTCCTGCAGAGGTACACCTATTGGAACACTTATGGGACACTCTCCATCTCTGATCTAGATCTAGAAGTATATAATTGATGTTTTATACCAGGAGCTAACCTGGTTGTTATTGGAATCATAACCAAGCAGTGATTAGATCCTTATGTACAAAATATCTTGACAAAGGAGCTCTTTGGCTACACACACACACTAGAAGATGCATTTAGACAAAGAGTATATTTCAAAAATAATAGTTAATTGACCATGTGAAAATGATCTTGCAGATTTGAAAAATACACCTGACATATGTATACATAAAGCTTTATTCCTCTTTCATTTTACATTTGAATACCTCAGATATTATTCATAACAATGTATGGATCTTTCTTCCTACTCTTAGCATAATACATTTTTATAGGGCATCACATTACACCTGAGTGTGCTTTCCCACTACCAGAGTTATAGCCTGACATCTTATTATGCAAATGAAATATTTAGATAGCAATTACCCCAGTGATTTGGTGTATTAATTGCTTGCTTTTTAGAGAGTAGCATGCCAGCGATCTACAAAGAAAACCACAAAAGAAAGACTATGGCCACACAAGCATTTGTGTGTTTTTAGAGAGAAGTCCATTACATAGAGTCATTCGTGGGGAATAAATGGCAAGCAAAAATAGGATTTATCAGTGCAGAGCCCTAAGGGTTGTAGAAAACACAAGAAAATCCAATTAGAACTGCGGGGAGTTGGTTCAATCTCTTAATCGGCACTGCAGCACAGCAGATTAATATTATTGCCTACTATTTAAACTTTATTAGTCCATTTTTCTGTCTGTGGTCCTCTGCTTTGCCAGCCCACCTTGAAAAGATGGCAGGCAGAACCATATAATACTTTTTATGGCCTTGGCGTCAGCACTGTTTTGTGGCTTGAAAGATAAGTACCATTCTAGGAACGATGAGGTGAGGAAGCAGGCGACACTTAAGCTTGTTTTATAAGCCAGAGTGTGGGGCTGTTAGCCTTGCATTCTAATCACGAAAGCCATCAGCACCAGCACTTTGCCAGCTCCCACTGACTGACAGCAGAATTTACAGGAGCCATTTTTCCATGGAATTATCCAGAGAAAGTCAGAGGCAGCAACAGACGGTGATTACAGCAAAGACTCCAAATAGATGGCGGTCTTGGGTTCCAATGACAACGAAGACACAGCTTTACCAAATGACCTTGGCCAAGTCATTCAACTTCTTGGTGTGATGAACAATCCTGGAAGGCCATCAAAAGCCAGCTTCCTGGATAAGCAGTACTGACATAAGCAAACGGGAGCAGTTTCATTTCTGAAAAGACGGTGTATTCGTTTCCTCAGGTGGCCGAAACAAATGACCAAAAACTGGTTGACTTAAAATAAGAGAAATGCATTCTCTCTAAGTCCTGGAGGCTAGAAACCCAAATTCAGGTTGTTCGCAGGGCCATGCACTTGCTTGCTGGTCTTGCTCAGTAGTTAGAGCTTTGGTCCGTGTATGGAAGGATCACAGGTTCCATTCCCAGTCAAGGGCAGGTACCTCAGTTACAGGCTCGATCCCCGACCAAATCGGGGTGCGTGCAGGAGGCAATCAATTGATGTGTCTATCTCACATCCATGTTTCTCTCTCTGTGTCTCTCCCCCTCCCTTCCACTCTCTCGAAAACAATGAATGGGAAAAATATCCTTGGGTGAGGATTAAACAAACAAACAAACAAACAAAAACGCCAGGGAAGAACCTTCCCCGCCTCTTCTGTGGCTCCCAGCAGTCCTTGGTGTTCCTAGGCTTGTAGTGGCCTCATTTCAGTCTCTGCCTCCATTGTCACAGGGCCTACACCCCTGTGTGCCTGTCCCTCTTTTTTCTTTTATAAAGGCACCAGCCATGGAATCTAGGACCCATCTAAATCCTGTGTGACCTTATCTTAACCTAACTAATCACATCTGCAAAGATCATATTTCTAAATAAGTTCATTTCCTGAGGTTCTGAGTGAACATAAATTTAGGGAAGACACTATTCAGTAGGAGTATTAAATTTATAGCCCTACATCTTTTAATATTTTGAGATGAGTAGATATGAGTATTCAAATAATTTAAATCAGAAGTCTTTTCATTAATGGGTTCTTGCATATTTGTATAATATACAGACACAGTCTGCTTGATTTTATGGTGTGTCAGTTTATGCAGCAAACATTTATTTTATTTGAAACTTCTTAGATAGTTAGCTATAATAGAAGCAGATTGTATAATTCTTTCTTGTATTTTATTTTGCCAATACTTCAACTAATAAAAGACTTCTGAGGTTAAGAGTTCATTCTTTTGCTCTATATGGAGGCATGGTAGACAAAAGAAAATCTGATTTAAAGTTTAGAAAACTTAAATCCGAGCCTTCTCCCTGCCCGGATTCAATGTACACATTATTTCGTACAGTAAACAGATGTAATATGTGGCTTGCAAAGCAAATAATTTATTATTTCACAATCAATATGGTTCTCCCTCACTTAATCATTTTATAATAAAAGGTTCCTAGGTTAGGTTGGGCTCCATTTTGCATGGGCGCAAGAACTCATTAGATTCAGCTCAAAAAATATATCTGGCCAAATAAGATTCCTGTTTGGGCAAGCAAAGTTTTCTTTTCTCTGAGTTTGCAATTTTCTTTCATTTTTCGGGTTCACAAGGCACTTGTAAATGTAATCTCCCTTCCACACACCACTGGTTCATTCCTTTCATCCATTTCTTCCCGGGTGTTGATTAGACCATCCCAGTTGCTGTTTGTACCTATTTTAACAAACGGAGTTGTTGCATTGATGTAAATGGAAGTGTTTATTTGAAAATGTAACTTTCTCATACTTTACTATTCTAAGGTTCCACTATGCTTTTTAAAGTGTACCCTGAATATTTTTTTTCAATTTTTCAAAATCAATTCTCATATTTCATCTAATGTATATGCCCAGATTCTTACATGTTCTGTGCCACCAGAGAGGGGAGTAGCCCATCTTGATTACTTCAGGGACTTTATATATCTCTTCTGTCAATCACTGAGAGTCGTTCGCCTTCTCCTAACAGGGTTCTCAAATCTATCATAGGAGAGCTGACAACTTCCCATTGTTCTTATCCCTGCTGGCACCTCCCACCTCTCCTCCTACCCTTGCCTTCTTAACTAAATATGTGCTTGATCTAGTTTACGTTTCCTTTGTGCCAAATCAGTGTTTCAATTCTGCTCTTTATATTCATTGTTAATCTGGTCATTTTGGTCCTTGAGGATAAATTCCTATAGGAAGAGTTCAAATCTGTGTTATTTTCTTGGCACTAAACCAAACAAAGAATCACACACAATTAAATTTCTAACAAGTGTGGTCTTCTCTCTTAGATTTCAGGACACTTTTTTTCATCTCTTTTCCTGTCTCCTTTTCCTCTAATATCCCTGAATATTTGTCTTCTCCGCGATTTATTCCTTCTCAGTTTTCCTTTACCTAATCTCACCTACTCACCTGCCTTCAACTAAGCTTCCCACTGGCAACTCTCAAATCCGTGTGTGCAGCCGGCTCTTTGCTGGCTTCTAAATATGTATCCTAGATCCAGAACAAGTACTTTGTTGACAACGAATATCTCATGTACACTTACTTATGAATTTTATAAACTTTGTTGACTGCAGCCCACAGAAATAAATGCAGTTTGCATTTACATCACCAAGTAGACCCAAAGTCACAAAAACGCCACATGACTTGGTACCCCAAGAGACATGACCATAATTTTTAAAAAAATCATTGTTACCTCCCAAATTGCTCCTCCTTCTGTATTTTCTCCCCTGGTTAATGAGACCCAATACAGAAATCTGAAAGTTATTTTGGACCCTTCTCCCCCATATGCCTTACCAAGTTGGCCCATGAAATAAACATTCCACTTCTTAAATAGCTCTCTTTTAACCCAGCCCACTACATAGACTATAATTGTGTAGCAATCCTGATAATACTGCTTATCTCCTATCTGTCTCATGAATAGTTAATCCATCTTCCATTTGGCTCCATAAATTATTTTCCTTCATCTCCTATTTGCTTATCTTTCTCCTTCCATATAGCAACTACTTTTGAAGTTCTAAAGACGGACAAGAAATAATGCCTCTCCTGAGTTACTTATAACCCAATGTAGAAAATAAAATTATAAACTAATAATGGCCATACCATATGTAAAATGTTCTCCTTCAAGTTTGAGCAATTTCAACATCTCAAAAAATGAATAATGTGGGAATCCAAAGGAACAACCTAACATAACTGAAAGTTGCTATCTTAAAGAAGACAATCAATGCCTTACCTGGCATCTACAGCCTCTATTTTTCCCTTTAGGAGGTGCATAAAGCTAACTGAACTTCTTTCATCTTGGGAGGATCATTAAAATCCCTTTCCACAATCCCTAGGACATCAAGGCACATGCTTTGAACATCTGTGATGTAGCTTACCACTCTCTGTTTAGAGATTAGTAGAAAGAAGAAATCTAAGGCCAAGAGGAGAAATTTGATAAATCCAAATTCAGAGAGCCTCTCATGGGTTAACTCAAAAGGAAAACCCAAAGTTTCCAAGTTTTAGCCCATGTTTTTATTTGGGGTTTGATATGACCTCTTCCCATGTCTCTCCTGCCCTTCCCCCTCTCCCAGAACACAAAAAAAACAGCTGTCCTAAGTATCTCGATTCCATGCCTGGGTTGGGAAGGGCTGTCTGTGTTATCTGAGATGTGAGTTACAATATGATATCCTCAAAGAATACCCAGACAGGAGTTTTGAATCTTGTTTAAATTTTTTATGAAAAATACACCCTTTTCTACCAGATAAAGATACACCTGAGCTTTTAAGCGTTTTTGGATCTCACTAAACATGTCCAGGGATTCCATATAAAGAATCCATGCCCTAGTGCTTAATAGGCATTCATTTTACGTGGTAAGCAAAAGAGGAGAAAGTTCTACACCCAGCATCTGATCCGACACAATATACCTTGTCCTGTTGGTTTATCGCTGTACTTTTCAATTGTTTTTGCAAGTCAGAAATATAAGGGTGGAGAAAAACAAGGTTTATAATTAGGGATGTGAAATATTTTCACTTTAGGGATATTTTGGATTGTTTTATTTTGTATCATTAAAGTTAAAACTCTAGAGTAGCAAGTCATATTAATCAAGTCAAGAAAAAGATTTCTAGAACAAAAATACCCATAAGAAGTATTGCAAAGAGCAGAAGAATTTGTTTTATTGAAGTTGTGTAGACATGATCACAAATTTCCATATATTTTTTTTTCTTTTTACTGAATCTTTCTTATATTCTGCACACCCCCTACTGGGAATCAAGCCCGAAACCCAGGCATGTGCCCTTGACTGGAATCAAATCCGAGACCCTTCAGTCTGCAGGCTGCCACTCTATCCACTGAGCAAAACCAGCTAGGGTGAATTTTTGACTTTTAGTGATTAAAGTATAAAAATAATAGGCAAGTTGATAAGAGTAATGATGATTGATTGTATAGTCTTTACTTAAAGTTATAAATTGGAACAAGCAATCATTGTACTTACCTGCCAGGTACATGTAGACTTCATGTGAAAATCATAAAGCCATATTTATTACCTGTGCAATTAGCTAATTGAACACTTAGGTAATTTTTAAAACTATGGATTTATTACATTAAAAAATTCCTGTGAAATAGTATGACTAAACATAGCCACCTAAGGGAATACCTACTCTTTCTACTTATTAAGAAAAAAAATTAAGATTTTTATTACCATCTTCATTTTACAGATGCAGAATCTAAAGCTCCAAAAGATTAATAGAAGATTAAAAAGCTCATCAGAGTTATAGCAGATATTCAAACACAATTCTCTTCAATTCCTTAATATCTTCTTCATTTTCCTATAGTACAATGTAGTCATGTCCTTAATAAAAATATTTTGTTTTTACTTTCAATTATTTCATAATTATCAGTGCAGTCATATTTTTGATAGTATAATTTTTATACAGTTTTATTTATTTCAGAGAGGAAGAGAGAGGGAGTAAAAGATATAAATATCAATGATGAGAGAGAATCATTGATGGGCTGCCTCCTGCATGCCCCACACTGGGGATCAAACCCTCAACCCGGGCATGTGCTCTGACCAGGAATGGAACCGTGACCTTCTGGTTCATAGGTCAACTCTCAACCACTGAGCTACTCTGACCAAGCCTGAGAGTATAATTCTTATACCAAAAATGTCTCAGAATTTATCTAGTTCAAACTGTTTCTTTTACAGATGAGAAAATTATGATGAAAAAAGGCAAAGAAAAATTTCTAAAGACCAATAGATGTCTCTGGCAAATGTGTCAGTTGTTGGGACCTAGATCTCCAACAGGATCTCAAAAATATTTATTAAATGACATTAATTAATTCAAGTGAAATTGTATATGAAGTGCAGAAATGGATATAATTTGGCTAGTTGCCTTTAACTTTGGCCATTGTACGAGCACAAATAACAGAAATAAATCTGACTGACATAATTTTCACATTATAAATACTTAAGTGGTCTTTTATATATAGGGTGTACCAAAAATACACACAGAGATTTTTAATAATTATAAAGGCAATACTTATTAAAATGCATTTTTTAATTTTCAAAATTGAGCTATCAGCTGTTAAAGTGTGTATATATGTTTGGGGGGACACATTTCCTGAGGAAAGCTTCTATACCATATTTGATGGTGGTGAGAAAGTTTGTTATTAGCTCAGAATTATTAGTTTTATCTTGCTACTTCTTCCTTATATTGAAATCATTTCTCAATTGGTTTTTCCAAAGGGAATTCCTCAGTTAATTATATAGGTACTTATTAAGATAATTGATTCATGATATTAAGATTACCTTTGTTCATTAGATTTTGAAGGAGCACTACTGTAACAAATAAACAAGTTTGTCATTTGCTATTTTTTTTCCAGTGAGTGCTCATGAAAGAAATTAAAATGATACATCATCAGTGTACCTTCCTGTAAAGTCAGATGGAACAACTTTTGTAAATCAAATGGCATGTAGTTCTACATAATAGAAATTTGGCACAATTATGAGTCTCATCCTGGTTCTGATAGCATAAATCATTTACTTTCATCCCCAAAGGCACATATTTTTAGGATACCTACTATGTGGTAGGGGCTAAGGAAATAACACTAGAAATATCAATGTATTTTCTTCACCATACATACAAGGGGCGGGGAACATGAGAGAAACATCAGCAATTAGCTGTCTCCTGCATGCCTCCTACTGGGGATTGAGCATGAAACCTGGGTGCGTGCCCTGACAGGGAACTGAACCCATGACCTCTCAGTGCATGGGATGGTGCGCAACTAACTGAGCCACACTTGGCCAGGTCTATAGTTGCCATTTTAACCCCACAATAGTATGTTCCTGCAAATAAAATTTAATTTGCCCTTAACGTACATCAGGTGAAAAAACACTTTATTTCAAACTACAGCATGAAATGTTTCCTTCCTTTCCACAGCTCTTCTTCTGAGTATGGTTACCCCACTAATAAGCATTTTTATACAAATCTTAGTGATGAGATAATAACATGGTGTTTCTAGTCTAGCAAGTTTCTGTAGGAACAAAGAAATAGTACAAATATTCATCATGTAAGTCGACTATTGTATTATGTGGATTATAAAGCAGACATTGATAATTTCCTGGAGGGTGTTACCTTGTAGACATTTGGCTGTAGTGTCACATTCTCACTGGAGATCAGTGATTCCATCTGTTTCTATAGCATGTCAAGAGGAACTGTGGTGTGTGGTTCAATGAATAGACTCTAGTCTCAGCCTGCCTGGATTTGATTTCTAGCTCTGCTGCCTACTAGTTGTGTGACCTCAGGCAAATTCGTTAGCTCTCTGTGTTTAAATTTTCCCACAGTAAAAGAGGTTAATTATAGTCCCCATCATGTAAAATTATTAATAAAATTAAATGAGTTACTATGTCTATAGCACTTATAACAGGACCTTGGAGACAGAAAGTGCCAGGCAGAAGTGGATATTAATTATGAGTCTGTCATTTATTAACTGTGTGATCTAGGACAAGTTTTCTAAAATATGTGAGTCTCAGTTTCCTCATCTAAAAGAGGACCGAGATTATACATCAAGCCCAGTTAATAATACATACGCACCCTATTCCTTTTCCCTTTCACCTCTCTCAGTTTACAATATTGTAACAAAATCAAATTAGATCATCTCAAAATAAATGAAATTGAAATGATAAGCTTATTTCAGTAGCTTGTAAAGTTGTCAAGTCTTTGTCTTAGGAAAAGGTCTGCTAAATGAATATATGTGTGTGTGTGTGTGTGTGTGTGTGTGTGTGTGTGTGTGTGCAGGAATTTGCTGTATACCTTTAAAATATGATTGAAATTTTGGTAAATTTATTTAAGGAAGTTTTCAATAAGGAGAGAGCAAAAGAATATTAAAAAGTTCCATTTTATTATAATTGCAATTATGTGATATCACTTTCATAAGGATTTCTTTTGGTAGGAAGGTCAATACAATTTCTGAGGCTTCCTTTACAAAAGCCTACTATTGTCATTGTTTGTTGCCTTCCTTGGGAATCTATCTATCCAGTCCTGTCTGCGCAGCATACTCTTGAGCCTCCAATTCTTGTGATATTAATTAGACAAGGAACACACTCATCTCGAAGTGAGAAATTAAAAGAAGTTCAGAAAAGTCCTTAAAAGCCTTTTTATGAAAATATTTTTTTTCTCCATTTCACTATAGTCTTCAGATACACTTTTCTAGAAAATTTTCCAACAAGGGAAGGCCTCGAATGTCCATACCAACTGTATCATTTCCTCTAGCAAGCAAGGTTCCACCCTGATACGTATTGAATACCCACTATATGCACAGTGCCTTAGTAGGGGCTTTATGAGACCCTGTCATTGGAGAGAAAGTATAAAACTGAAAAGGGACTACATTCAACTTAAAAAAAACGACTGAGGATTGAAATGAGTATTTTCCTGAGAGAATTTCAATCAAGAAACTTAAATATATATGAGAACATTTGCAGCCTCATCAAAAAAATAAAATAAAATAATAATAAATCAAAGAAATACAAATTAAAATAAAATGAGATGCCATTTCCCCCATGAAATTATCCATAGATGATTACAAAACTTATAATACCCAGTGCTAAAAATAATACATGATATGGATCCAACATTCACTATTATGGGTGAGTAAAGTGATGTAAACTTTCTTGAAAGATATTTCATCCTGTATATCTACCTTAAAATATGAATAGAGTTCTCCCCAGTGTTTTCATTACTAGAAATCTAAAGTTGATAAGGAAATAGAAAAAAAATTATTTGTGCACAAAGGTGTTTACTTCAGGATTATTTGTTTAGAAAATACTCCCATTATTCTAAATGTTCAAATATAGAGGTGATTAATAAATCATAGTTTATTTATAAGTTAAGTATTATCCTCTTATTACATATTAGAGGCTAGGTGCAAGAAAATTCGTGCACTAGGGGGGGTTCCCTCAGCCCAGCCTGCCCCCTCTCACAGTCTGGGAGCCCTCAAGGGATGTCCTACTGATGGCTTAGGCCCGTTCCCCATGGGGAGTGGGCCTAAGCTGCAGTCTGGCCTCCCTCTGCAAGAGGCAACCAGAAGGATCAGTCGCCCCCATCACCCCCTTGCTGCTGCCAAAGCCAGCTGCCAGGGCTGACAACCCTCTGCCCTCGCTTCTTAGCACTGACCCCGCCTCCTGCCCACTTGTGTGTGTGTGGGCGATCTGGGGCCAGGCCGGCTGGGGGAGGGGCTGGGGGAGATTGAGGCACCACAGTCGCACCCTGTCCAGCCTCTGCAGAGGCTCCGGGACTGCAGGCAACCCTGCCTCTCCTAGCACCACCACTGTGGAAGGAGGGGTGGTGACTGGCACTGCCCTGCCTCTCCCAGCACCTGCCGCTGTGGATGGAGGGGCCACACCGCATGGTGGGTGGACCCACCCAGGCCCACTGACACCACCCCGCCTCTCCTGAGCCACCGGCCCTTGGCCTTCGCAGGTGCTGTGGCTTTGTCCAGAAGGACATCTGGAAGACATCCCATCTCATTAGCATATTTCCCTTTTATTAGTATAGATTATATTTTAGAGTGACTTTAATTGTATAGGGAATTATTTCTGTTATGAGAAAAAGCCAAATCAAAGTTGTACATGTTGTGTACAGAAATGTAAGAAATTCTATTATTTAACAGGTGAAGAATATATGGGTGATAATAATTTTCATTTGTATAGTTTTCTTTTTTCTACCATTCAACAATAGCACGTACTGTTATTACAGACCCTTAATTACCTTTGAAAACTATGGAAATATGATTACAAATGACTTGAAATAACAGGAAAGTATTCTAAAACATTAGCATATGATTGGTTTATAGACATTAATTTAACCCATAGTCCACACATCAGGAAGTTTGCTAATGATTTATCTGGGGAATAAATGTTATCCCTTGATATAGCATGTCTCCTGATATTCTCTTCTAGCTAAGTGAAAACTTGCTGTCACAGCCCAAAACACATTGACTGGTTGTTAAGTTTATATGCTCAGACTCTGAGGAGGATTGTGAAACCCACCGCCATCTCATACAGCACGACTGGGTTAATGGAATATCCTGCCCCGTTAGCTCTTTCCCTTGGAAGAACTCAGATAAAACTGGGAGACGTCCAAAGGAAGAGCAAACTAGGGCCACGAGAGGCTCATGGTATTGAGAATTCTCCTCCGTGAAAACTTAGTTGTCATGATAAGTCTGGAAGCTTCTAAATGCTGCATAGCTTTGTATCTTACAGTCGTGGCTGGAATGACATCTGCCCTCTGCTTTCCAAGAAGTAAGTTGAGTTAGGATTCACCAGGGCAGCTCTTAAGAGTTGACCGCTGTGCCATTCTGACATGTCTCTCTCCTTTCCACCTACAAATGTCCTCTCTGTCAGTCTACCATTCGTTTCTTAAAACTAATTTAAACAGGTCATCTTGAATAGTCCTGGTTTACACCTTTCTAGATATTGTTAAGGAGGTCCCCTCTAACTCTCAAAGATGTCATGGTTTGGTGAAGGTGTAAGCCCTGACACTATTCAAATAAATATACCTCAAAAAGTAGCAAATTAAACTGTTATTTGCAACAAGCCATCTATTTCCCCTTCTCATTATTAAGGCTTTGATTTTAGGTGACATCATTCCATACTGAGAATAATCCAATGGCTTTTAAAATAAATTCCCTTTCTCCTTCCCAACTCACACATTTCCAGTATACCTTCCATGATTGCTGCCAAATTGATGGAAGATCCATATAACCTCCTATTTCCCCCACATGTTAAATCCCCTGGTGTAAAGTTAGAAGGTAAGCTTTTTATCATGGCAAATATGATCCTTCATCATATGACTCCTACCAACAACATAATAAATACTCAGTAAATGCTAGCTTTTGTTATTATTATCCTGAAAAAACCAGCTCGATCATTTCCTCCGGCAAACCTTCCCTAGGTTTTCTCTGTGCTGCCTCTGTTTCTACACACCCTATTATTATAGGTTCCATGCTCTATTTTATTATAGGTCTGGGTTTCTTATTGACCTGCAAAGGGTGGATCTTATTTGTCTCTGCATTTCCACGGTGCAATTTTCCAAAGTAGTACGTCTGCCATATTCAAGATTGCAGGTTGCCAGTGGCCTGGCGGAGGAGTGGTAGAATTGGTGAGCTCTGTCTTTTGGAGTTCTCATTTCTCTGCACAGGAGCATTCTCCTCAATCCAGAGGTCTCCAGACTCATGATTCCTGATTTCCAGGGCTCTCATGCCTTTTTGTCATTCCAGAGCCCCAAATGTGGATGCCACTTCTAAGTCAAGTGGGCCTGGCCACTGCTGATATGCTCACCCGTGCTCTTTTATCTTCTTGGCTCCACACATCAAGATTCCTCTACAAAGGACGTATATGCATGCATATAAGCACAACCAATGGACACAAGACACTGGGGGGGTGGGATGAGGGCATGCGACAGGGGGAAGATCAATGGGGGGGGAAAAGGAGATATATGTACTACTATATGTAATAGTTTAAACAATGAAAAATAATAATTTCTAAAAAAAAAAAAAAAGTTCCTCTACCAGGTGGTCATGTGGGGAAATGCCTTTGCCCTTCTAAATCTGGGTTAATCCTCTATAAAATCATGAAGTTGCACGTTTTTTGGCTTTATGAGATAGTGATAGATGTTTAGACTAATTAGATGACTACCCTCGTGAGCCAAAGGAATAATTTGCAAATGTGAAAATTTCAACAGAGATAGTTGCGCACCAAAAAATGGTCTTTAGTGACTATCAAACCTCTGAAGAGTGGTCACCATTACCTCCTTAGCCATTTAATTCTTCAGTAATAATGCAAATAAATTCAGTGTTTATTACATTCAATATTATATGCTGATCCCTAGATAACTTGTATTGTGGCTATTACATGTTGACATATAGTTTCTTTTTCTTCTTTATGTGGGAAGTTAAGCTTTAATAGTCTGTAGTTCTTTTCTGTAACCTACTTTAACTTCCATGTGAATAAAAGAATATTCAAGTTAGTCATTTTACACTTAATCACTCAGCTATGCTTTTAGCACCAAATTAATGTAAAATAAAAGTGTGCAGCTTATAACATCAATTTAAAAGATATATAAGAAAATCTTTTATATCTTGAATTTTTTTTAATAATTTCTCTTCACATTTCTTCCCTTTGATGAATATTTCTATTTCCATCCTTTGGGCTTTGTACAAAAAGGAAACCATTGCTTTCAATGTTCTAATGATGGCTAGATTTTTTTTTTTTTTTAGTAGTAATACATCAAACCAACATGTAGAGCATTTGACCTGAATTTTCTCAACCTTGTCACTGATTTGGGCTTGAGAACTCAGATTTCATATGTCCCGAAGTTTAAGGATGTCTCTCCCAAATCCATTTAGCAATCTACTCTTCAGAACATTTAACCCAGTGATACAGGGAATTAAATAAGAATTGTCCAGAGGAGAAACCAAGATGGCGCCATAGGTTAAACACCTAACCCGCAGCCGGGCACAACAATTTCAAAAATACAACTAGAGGTCAGAACGGTCATCGTCCAGAACCACAGGAAAGCTGGCGGACTGAAATGCCCACAGCTGGGGAGAAGGAGAAGGCCACGGGGACAGTCGGGGGAGCCGCAAAAGCCTGAGGTATGGAGAAATGGACAGAGACACGAGCACGCGCGCCTGCGGGGAGGATGGAGCCGGAGAGGAAGGGGCGGCTGACGGCCTGGCCGGCGTTCACTGGCAGGAAGGAGATAAAGGCTCCGGATTGCGCTGAGCGCCGGCTCCGACTGCACTGAACCCCGTTCCGGGCGAAACCCTGGGAAGCCAGGCGCAGGCTGGGGGAATGAATCTGGGCTGTGGGGCGCAGGCACAGAGGAGCGGCGGAAGGCAGAGCTCCAGAGGCGCGCGCAGGAAGGGGCGCAAAGGACGGACTGTTGCCTGCGCCACTGAACTGCCCTAGCGGGAAGGAGACAAGGGCTCCGGACCGTGCTGAACCCCAGTTCCGACTGCACTGAACCCCAGTTCCGGGCGAAACCCTGGGAAGCCAGGCACACGCTGGGGGAATGAATTTGGGCTGTGGTGGCGGAGGCACAGAGGAGCGGCGGCTCCAGAGGCGCACACGGGAGGGCGCGCAGAGGAGGGACTGTTGCCTGCGCCACTGAATGGCCCTGCTGGGAAGGAGACAAAGGCGCCAGACTGCGCTGAGACCCAGTTCCAACTACATTGAAACCCAGTTCCAGGCAGCGGGCGAAACTCCAGGGCGCGTTTCTCTCAGAGGTGTTTGCAAGGAATACAGAGGGACACAGACACAGGAGCCTCATGTCTCCTGCACAGCAACTCTTCCTATATAGACAAAGAGGGTCCTCATGGACAATTGGCCTGGAGGACAATTCCTCCTAGTGACACCAACAACAATCAAGACTTAACTGTAGATACTCACTCAGTTTCGCAACTGCGCCGCCCCCGCAGGCCGCCCGGCCCGGGGCACTGGGGACGCCGCGGCGGCAGCGGCGCCCGGAGCCCGGCGGCCGCCCAGCGCCCATCCCCGCCGCGAGGCCCCCGCGCGCCTGGTTCCGCGGGCCGCGCGCCCCGCACACCGGACGGAGGCCCGGGCGCCCTCTCCGTGCACCTCCCGGCGCCACTAGACCTCAGTAGAGTTGACTGAATTCAAGGGATTAAGAAGAACAAATTGGGGAATTCGAAAAAGATGACGGCGGAGGTGAAGGCTGATGTGTTGCCTCACAAGGCAGTTTCGGAAATACAACTGGAACATGGACTAGTGAGGGTGGCGACTGCTGCTCGCGTCTCCCCAGACCGGGCGGCTGCTCCTCTCAGTCAGCACCGCAGCCGGGGCCATGGGCTCGTGGGCGCCGCAGCAGCTGCTGTGGCGGCGGCCGCGGACTCGGTGCAGCGGCTCTCTGTGAAGGAAGAGACCATCTTTCTGCAGGAGGGGCGCATCCGCGCCACCGACCTGGCCGAACTGCGCAGTGAGATCCTCGAGGCCCCGGAGGCCGCCAACACCGATTTGGAGGATTCTTAGGAGTTCTCATCTTACATTCAAGCCCTTTAAGCCATTTTGACAGAGGAGAATCAAGAAGGCGGCTAAGTTAAACAAAGGAACTGCGAACTCCACCGCGCACAGCAATTTCAGGGGCACGAATGGAAGACAGAGCCTCTGCCATCCAGAACTACAGGAGAGATGGCTGAATGGTAGATTTATAGCTAAGAGGGAAGAGGAAACCAGCGAAATCGGAGGGGATGAGGTGTGGAGGCGCGTGGGTCTGGTTGGTGGCGGGGGAAAGGGGCTTCTGTTCCAAACCTAGATTAGCTCTCCATCACACTGAAATCCAGCTTCTGGGGACCCGTGGGAGACCCAGATGCCTGCGGGGAGAGGCGGGACTCTTGCGGAGGTGCCAAGCGCCCCTGGGTCTGGGGGAGGCCGCGCTCCCCTGGGTCCGAGTGAGGCCAGGGGTCCATAGATCCAGGTGAGGCCTCGCGCATCTAGGCCCGGGTGAGCCCAAGTGGCCCTGGGTCTGGGAGAGGCCAAACATCCCTGGGTCCAGGTGAGACCATGTGTCCCTGGATCGGGTGAGGCCTCGTGAACCTAGGCCCGGGTGAGCCCAAGTGGCCCTGGGTCTGGGAGAGGCCAAGCGTCCCTGGGTCCGGGTGAGACCATGTGTCCCTGGATCCGGGTGAGGCCTCGTGCACCTAGGTCCGGGTGAGCCCAAGTGGCCCTGGGTCTGGGAGAGGCCAAGCGTCCCTGTGTCTGGATGAGACCATGTGTCCCTGGATACGGGTGAGGCCTCGTGCACCTAGGCCCGGGTGAGCCCAAGTGGCCCTGGGTCTGGGAGAGGCCAATCGTCCCTGGGTCCGGGTGAGACCATGTGTCCCTGGATCCAGTTGAGGCCTCGTGCACCTAGGCCCGGGTGAGCCCAAGTGGCCCTGGGTCTGGGAGAGGCCAAGCGTCCCTGGGTCCGGGTGAGACCATGTGTCCCTGGATCCGGGTGAGGCCTCGAGCACCTAGGCCCGGGTGAGGCCACGTGCCCCTGGGTCTGGAAAAGACCAAGCGCCCCTGGGTCCAGGTGAGACCATGTGTCCCTGGATCCGGGTGAGGCCTCGTGCACCTAGGCCCGGGTGAGCCCAAGTGGCCCTGGGTCTGGGAGAGGCCAAGCGTCCCTGGGTCCGGGTGAGACCATGCGTCCCTGGATCCGGATGAGGCCTCGTGCACCTAGGCCCGGGTGAGCCCAAGTGGCCCTGGGTCTGGGAGAGGCCAAGCGTCCCTGGGTCCGGGTGAGACCATGTGTCCCTGGATCCGGGTGAGGCCTCGTGCACCTAGGCCCGGGTGAGCCCAAGTGGCCCTGGGTCTGGGAGAGGCCAAGCGTCCCTGGGTCCGGGTGAGACCATGCGTCCCTGGATCCGGATGAGGCCTCGTGCACCTAGGCCCGGGTGAGCCCAAGTGGCCCTGGGTCTGGGAGAGGCCAAGTGTCCCTGGGTCCGGGTGAGACCATGCGTCCCTGGATCTGGGTGAGGCCTCGTGCACCTAGGCCCGGGTGAGCCCAAGTGGCCCTGGGTCTAGGAGAGGCCAAGCGTCCCCGTGTCCGGGTGAGACCATGTGTCCCTGGATCCGGGTGAGGCCTCGTGCACCTAGGCCCGGGTGAGCCCAAGTGGCCCTGGGTCTGGGAGAGGCCAAGCGTCCCTGGGTCCGGGTGAGACCATGTGTCCCTGGATTCAGATGAGGCCTCGTGCACCTAGGCCCGGGTGAGCCCAAGTGGCCCTGGGTCTGGGAGAGGCCAAGCGTCCCTGGGTCCGGGTGCGACCATGTGTCCCTGGATCCGGATGAGGCCTCGTGCACCTAGGTCCGGGTGAGCCCAAGTGGCCCTGGGTCTGGGAGAGGCCAAGCGTCCCTGGGTCCGGGTGCGACCATGTGTCCCTGGATCCGGAAGAGGCCTCGTGCACCTAGGTCCGGGTGAGCCCAAGTGGCCCTGGGTCTGGGAGAGGCCAAGCGTCCCTGTGTCCGGGTGAGACCATGTGTCCCTGGATCCGGGTGAGGCCTCGTGCACCTAGGCCCGGGTGAGCCCAAGTGGCCCTGGGTCTGGGAGAGGCCAAGCGTCCCTGGGTCCGGGTGCGACCATGTGTCCCTGGATCCAGATGAGGCCTCGTGCACCTAGGTCCGGGTGAGCCCAATTGGCCCTGGGTCTGGGAGAGGCCAAGCGTCCCTTCGTCCGGGTGAGACCATGTGTCCCTGGATCCGGGTGAGGCCTCGTGCACCTAGGCCCGGGTGAGCCCAAGTGGCCCTGGGTCTGGGAGAGGCCAAGCATCCCTGGGTCCGGGTGCGACCATGTGTCCCTGGATCCAGATGAGGCCTCGTGCACCTAGGTCCGGGTGAGCCCAAGTGGCCCTGGGTCTGGGAGAGGCCAAGCGTCCCTGGGTCCGGGTGCGACCATGTGTCCCTGGATCCAGATGAGGCCTCGTGCACCTAGGCCCGGGTGAGCCCAAGTGGCCCTGGGTCTGGGAGAGGCCAAGTGTCCCTGGGTCCGGGTGAAGCCAGAGCCTGGGTCCGGGTGAGACCGTGTGCCCCTGGATCCATCCGGGTGAGGCTGGGTCCCAGGCCCGGGTGAGACCACGCGCCCCTTGGGTATGGGTGAGGCCACGTGCCCCTTAGTCCGGGTGACGCTGTGCCCCTGGGTTCGGCCGAGACCAAACCAGAGGGAGTCGGACCTCCGTTACCGCCATTTGTCCACCATCCAGAGCTGGGGGGTCAGTGCTGACATGTACACATAAGGAACTACTGGACATTGAAATTGAGTCTCAAAAGAACTGTTGGTCCAGGGGGAAGCTCGCTGCAGACTGATTCATTTGCCTGTCAGCATAACTATTGTTGCTCGTCTCACATTCAGTGCTTATTAGTATATATCTAGTGACATATGATCTCGCTCATCTAGGGGAAATGATGAACAACATAGACTGAGGAACAAGAACAGAACCAGAAGCAAGGAGGCATCGATCGGACTATCGGGCCTCAGAGGGAGGATAGGGGAGGGTAGGGGGAGGGTGGGGGGAGGGGGAGAGTTCAACCAAAGGACCTGTATGCATGCATATAAGCCTATCCAACGGTTAAGTTCAACAGGGGATTGGGGCATGCGTGGGGAGAGGGGTGGGATGGGAATGGGGGGATGAGGACAAATATGTGACACCTTAATCAATAAAGAAATTAAAAAAAAAAAAAAAAAGAATTGTCCACCTGCTTACCCCTCTTTGTTATAGACAAAGTATCTGACTCTTTTCATCTCTCTTCCCCTGAACTTTTCTCCGGGCTGAGACCTCAGTCCTAGGGAGTGATGATAATTAACTTCAGCGAGGCTAGCATGAGGAAACAGTTACTTGTTCACACTCCAGTACTTTTCTGTACCCGTGTGAGATAATGTGCTTCTTGCTCAGTGGTTGAACAAAGCTTTTTAGTACATGTTACCCAATTATTTCCTTATAATATTCTGGTCAGGTGCACTGTAAGTTCAGATTCTAGAGAACCAGAAAAAGTGAAACTAGGGGATCTACTTTAATTAAAAAATGGAAAATCCTCCTTAATAAGCTTGATATTTTATGAATTTATGCTCTTTGTGGTTACAAATAGGATTTATAGTGGCTACTTTCACATTAAAGTGTGGATTTGTTAACTGACTCTCTGTGTTATGGTCAAATGTCTTATATGAAATTATAAAAGCCTTAATTCTAAATTTAACAGTATTTTCTTAAGGACCAGAATTAAGAATAGCCCAAATTCTCAGTAGATTTGAGAAAATGACCCAGAAAAAGCAGGAAATAAAGTGAACTCTTCCAAAGTCATCGTTCTCAGTTCCCCTTTATGCTTCATCATTTATCTACAAGAGGCTCGGTGCAAGGATTCATGAGCCGGTGGGGTTCCTTGGCCTGGCCTGCAAGGATCAGGCTGAAACAAGCTCTCCAACATCTCCCAAGGGGTCCCAGATTGTGAGAGGGCAGTTCTCAGGTGACGTGCCCCAGAATCGGGCTCCCTCCTGTCTGGTTCCAGGTGCGTCACCCGAGAACTACAGCTGCCAAGTCATCACAGCTCAGCAGCACCTGCATTGAGCATCTTCCCCCGGTGGTCAGTGCGCGTCAGACGGTCGCTTAGGCTTTTATATATATAGACTAGAGGCCCGATGCATGAAATTCTTGCAAGAGTAGGCCTTTCTTCCCCCAGCTGCTGGCACCGGCTTCCCTCTGGCCCCCAGGACCTGGGCTTCCCTCTGGCCACCAGCAGGCACCTGGGATGTAGGTTTCCCTCCAGCCTAGGGCTCCCTCGCAACCCCAGCTTTGTCCAGTCTAATTAGTGTATTGCCCTTTTTTTTTTTTTTTAAATATTTTTATTGAGGTATTATATGTGTACATATCTTACTATTACCCCCCCCACCCCACACCCACACATGCCCTCCCCCCCCAGAGTTTTGCGTCCATTGTTTATGCTTATATGCATGCATACAAGTCCTTCGTTTGATTTCATAACTCCCCCACCTTTCCCAAACTTTCCCCCTGTACTTTGAAAGTCTGTATGATGCTTTACTGTCTCTGTATCTATCTTTTTGTTCACCACTTTATAATGTTCTTTACTATCCCTAAATGAGTGAGATCATGTGGTATTTTTCTTTCATTGACTGGCTTATTTCACTTAGCATAATGTTCTCCAATTCCATCCAGGTTGCTGCAAATGATGAGAATTCCTTCTTTTTTATGGCAGCATAGTATTCCATTATGTAGATGTACCACAGTTTTCCGATCCAGTCATCTGCTGATGGGCACCTAGGCTGTTTCCAAATCTTAGCTATTGTAAATTGTGCTGCTATGAACATAGTGATGCATATATCCTTTCTGATTGGTGTTTCTAGTTTCTTTGGATATATTCCCAGGAGTGGGATTACTGGGTCAAATGGGAGTTCCAGTTCCAGTTTTTTGAGGAAACTCCATACTGTTCTCCACAGTGGCTGCACCAGTCTGCATTCCCACCAGCAGTGCACGAGGGTTCCTTTTTCTCCGCATCCTCGCCAACACTTGTTGTTTGTTGATTTGTTGATGATAGCCATTCTGACAGGTGTGAGATGGTACCTCATTGTTGTTTTGATTTGCATCTCTCGGATAATAAGTGACTTTGAACATGTTTTCATGTGTCTCTTGGCCTTCCTTCTGTCTTCTTTTGAAAATATTCTGTTTAGGTCTGTTGCCCATTTTTTTATTGGATCATTTATCTTCCGCTTATTGAGTTGCATAAGCTGCCTGTAGATGTTGGAGATTAAACCTTTATCAGTGATAGCATTTGCAAATATGTTTTCCCATGCAGTGGGCTTTCTTGTTGTTTTGTTGATGGTTTCTTTTGCTGTAAAAAAGCTTTTTATTTTGATGTAGTCCCATTTGTTAATTTTCTCTTTAGCTTCCATTGCCCTAGGGGCAGTGTCAGTGAAGAAGTTCTTGTGGCATATGTCTGAGATTTTGTTGCCTGTGGATTCCTCTAGTATTTTTATGGTTTCCCGTCTTATGTTTAAGTCCTGTATCCATTTTGAGTTTATTTTTGTGTATGGTGTAAGTTGGTGATCTAGTTTCATTTTTTTGCATGTATCTGTCCAGTTTTCCCAACACCATTTATTGAAGAGACTGTCTTGACTCCATTGTATGTTCATGCCTCCATTGTCAAATATTAATTGAGCATAGTGGTTTGGGTCGATATCTGGGTTCTCTATTCTGTTCCATTGATCAATATGTCTGTTCTTGTGCCAGTACCAGGCTGTTTTGAGAACAGTGGCTTTGTAATACAGCTTGAAATCTGGTATTGAGATCCCACCTACTTTATTCTTCTTTCTGAGGATTGCTGAGGCTAGTCGGGGTCTTTTTTTATTCCAGATGAATTTTTGGAGAGTTCTTTCTAGGTCTGTGAAATATGCTGTTGGTATTTTGATGGGGAGTGCATTGAATCTGTAGATTGCTTTGGGTAGTATGGACATTTTGATGATGTTGATTCTACCAATCCAGGAACATGGTATGTTCTTCCATCTGTTTACGTCTTCCTCTATCTCTTTTTTCAGTGTCCTGTAGTTTTCTGCGTATAGGTCTTTTACCTCCTTAGTTAAGTTTATTCTTAGGTATCTTAATTTTTTTGGTGCGATGGTAAATGGGATTGCTTTTTTAGTCTCTCTTTCTGTAAGTTCATTATTGGTGTATAGAAAAGCCATAGATTTCTTGGCGTTAATTTTG
Organism: Eptesicus fuscus; assembly: GCF_027574615.1. Classification (NCBI taxonomy): domain Eukaryota; kingdom Metazoa; phylum Chordata; class Mammalia; order Chiroptera; family Vespertilionidae; genus Eptesicus; species Eptesicus fuscus. Next base: position 34,330,959 of record NC_072475.1, read on the forward strand.
TATCCCGCTACATTGCCGAATTCATTTATTAAGTCTATTAGTTTTTTGATGGAATCTTTTGGGTTTTTTATGTACAATATCATGTCATCTGCAAATAAGGACAGCTTCACTTCTTCTTTTCCAATTTGGATGCCTCTTATTTCTTCTTCTTGCCTAATTGCGATAGCTAATACTTCCAGTACTATGTCAAACAGGAGTGGTGAGAGTGGGCATCCCTGTCTTGTTCCTGTTCTTAGGGGAAATGGTTTTAGTTTTTGCCCATTGAGTATGATGTTTGCTGTGGGTTTATCATAAATAGCTTTTATTATGTTGAGGTATGAGCCTTCTATTCCCACCTTGTTGAGAGTTTTTATCAAGAAAGGGTGTTGGATTTTGTCAAATGCTTTTTCTGCATCTATTGATATGACTATGTGATTTTTATCTCTCAATTTGTTTATGTGATGTATCACGTTTATTGATTTGCGGATATTGTACCATCCTTGCATTCCTGGAATAAATCCTACTTGGTCATGGTGTATGATCTTTCTGATGTACTGCTGGAGCCGATTTGCTAGAATTTTGTTGAGGATTTTGGCATCAATGTTCATGAGGGATATTGGCCTGTAATTCTCTTTCATTGAGTTGTCTTTATCTGGTTTTGGTATTAGGGTGATGCTGGCTTCATAGAAGGAGCCTGGAAGTGTTCCTTACTCTTGAATTTTTTGGAATAGTCTGAGGAGGATAGGTTTTAGTTCTTCCTTGAAAGTTTGATAAAACTCTCCTGTGAAGCCATCTGGCCCCGGGCTTTTGTTTGCCGGAAGCTTTTTGATGACTGCTTCAATTTCTTCCATAGTTACTGGCATGTTGAGCTGTTTAGAATCTTCCTGATTGAGTTTTGGAAGGTTGTATTTTTCTAGGAATATGTCGATTTCCTCTAGGTTGTCCAGTTTGTTGGAATAGAGTTGTTCGTAGTATTTTGTAACAATCCTTTGTATTTCGTCGGGGTCTGTTGTTATTTCACCTCTTTCATTTCTGATTTTGTTTATTTGGGTCCTCTCTCTTTGCTTCTTGGTGAGCCTGGCTAGAGGTCCATCAATCTTGTTTATCCTTTCAAAGAACCAGCTCTTGGTTTTGTTGATCTTTTGTATTGTTTCTTTGGTCTCTATGTCGTTTATCTCCGCTCTGGTCTTTATTATTTCTTTCCTTCTGCTTACACTAGGCTTATCTTGTTGCTCTCTCTCTAACTCTTTGAGTTGTTGGGTTAGGTAATTTATTACCATTGTTTCTTGTTTTTTGAAGTAGGCTTGTAGAGCTATGAACTTCCCTCTCAGGACTGCTTTCATTGTGTCCCATAGATTTTGGATTGTTGTGTTTTCATTGTCGTTTGTTGCCATGATGTTTTTTATTTCTTCCTTGATGTCTTTGGTAACCCAGTCATGGTTTAATAACATGCTGTTTAGTCTCCAAGTGTTTGATTTCTTTGGGTTGTTTTTATTGTAGTTGATTTCCAGTTTTATGCCACTGTGATCTGAGAAGATACTTGATATGATTTCTATCTTCTTGAATTTGGAGAGACTTTGCCTATGTCCTAACATATGGTCTATCTTTGAAAATGACCCATGTGCACTGGAGAAGAATGTATATTCTGTGGCTTTGGGGTGAAATGTTCTGAAGATGTCGATTAATTCCATCTGTTCTAGTGAGTCATTTAGGATTGATGTTTCTTTGCTGATTTTTTGTTTAGAGGATTTGTCCAATGGTGATAGTGGGGTATTGAAGTCTCCTACTATGATTGTATTACTGTCAATCTCTCCTTTGATATCTTCCAGGAGTTTTTTAATGTATCTTGGTGCTCCTGTATTGGGTGCATATATGTTTACCAGAGTTATTTCTTCTTGTTGGATTTCTCCCTTTAGTATTATGAAGTGGCCTTCATTATCTCTTGTTATGTCCTTCATTTTGAGATCTAATTTGTCAGATATAAGTATTGCAACCCCCGCTTTTTTTTCATTTCCATTTGCCTGGAAAACCTTTTTCCATCCCTTTACTCTCAGTCTGTATGCATCCTTTTTTTTGAGGTGGGTTTCCTGTAGACAGCAGATATCTGGGTTTTGTTTTCTTATCCAGTCTGTTACCCTGTGTCTTTTGATTGGGGCATTCAATCCATTTACATTTAAAGTTATTATTGATAGGTACTTATTTGACGCCATTTTTATTCTATACCCCTGTGTACCTTCTTTGCTTCCTATTTCTTTCTTTCTTTCTTTTTTTTTTTTTTTTTTTTTTTACAGCAGACCCTTTAGCATTTCTTTCATTGCTGGTTTGGTGGTGATAAACTCCCTTAGTCCTTTTTTGTTTCTGAAGCTCCTGATTTCACCTTCAATTTTGATTGATAGCCTTGCTGGGTACAATATTCTTGGATTTAGACCCTTCCTTTGCATGACTTGGTATATTTCATTCCATTCCCTTCTGGCCTGATGAGTTTCTGTTGAGAAATCAGTTGCTAGTCTGATGGGGGTTCCTTTGTATGTAACTGTCTGTCTCTCTCTGGCCGCTTGTAAGATTCTTACTTTGCCGTTGGTGTTTGCCAACTTAACTATAATGTGCCTTGGCGTCGGTCTTTTGGGGTTCATTTTGCTTGGAACTCTGTGAGCTTCTTGGATTTGTGTGGGTTTTTTCTTCCCTATATCAGGGAAGTTTTCTGTTATTATTTCTTCAAACAGGTTTTCTATTCCTTGCTCAGTTTCCTTTCCTTCTGGCACCCCTATTATCCTGATGTTGTTTTGTTTTGTATTGTCCCGAAGTTCCCTTACGCTCTCCTCAATCTTTCTAATTTTTGTTTCTAGAAGCTGTTGTAATTGGGTATTTTTTTCCATCTTGTCTTCTAGCTCACTTATGCGGTCCTCTGCTTCATCTAGTCTACTCTTGATGCTTTCTATTGAGTTCTTTACAGCAGCGATGTCATTTTTCATTTCTTCTTGGTTCTTCTTCATTTCTTCTTGGTTCTTACTCATATTGTCGAATTTGTCTTCCATCCTTTTCAGCCACTTTATGACCATTTCTCTGAATTCTTTCTCTGATAGGTTGTTTGCCTCTAAATCGTTTACTTCCTTTTCTGGTGATGCCTGCTTCTCTTTCCTGTGGGGGCTGTTTCTTTGTCTCCTCATGGTCTCTCTTCTCCGGATGTCTGGTTATATAGATTTCTCTCTCTGGCGTTGATTTAAAGGTATAAAATACAACACAACCAGGCACAACAGACAAGGCACTGAACAGAATTGTATTCACGATATTAATAACCTCCAATAAAGGTAACCACCAGAGAAGGACAAATTAGGGAATAGGAGTGGAAGAGGGAGAGTAAAAAGAAAGAACAACAACGAAGAAAAAAAAAAACAACAACAAAGAGTGTGAATCTGAACTTGGGAAAAGAGCAGAAAGAAAGAAAAGAAATAACAGAAAAGAAAAAGAGAAGAAAAAAAAAAGTAAGAGAGACAAGAATGATACTAAGAGAGAAAAGGGGAACAAACTATATATATGGGGAGTAAACTCCACTAGAACAACCACTATTCCCAGCAAATTCCAGCAACACGAGCCTGGAGATTAATACAAACTGCAACAGCAGCTAATATCAAGTGAGGCAAGGGAAAACAAAAGTAAAAAACAAACAAAAACAAAGCAAACAAAAGAACCAACCAAACCAACAAAAAGAATAATCACAACAATCTCATAAAAAAGCATAAAAATTCAATCTAATCAACATTCAAGCAAACAATAACAAAAGGCCCGAGAGAAAAATAATTTTTTAAAGGTAGCGTAGAGAGAGGTTTGTATGGATTTGGAGCAGGGGGTTGGGAATTAGATATATAAGTAGGGTGAAGTTTTAGCAGGGAGTAAACTGAAAAAGTAGGGAAAATCTAAAGCCAGAAAGGGTTAAGATAAACTGGGGACCAAAAGGGGAAAGGTTAGGAGGAGAGTGATGGCATAATGTTAGCTTTGAGATAGGGTAAAGCGATTGTAAGGGAGAGATGCAAATCGAATGTAGGACACTAATCCAAAAATAAAAGAAAGAGAAAATCAAATGACATTAAAAAAAAAAAAGTAAAATAATAGTAATAATAGTGCTGATTGAAAATAAAAATGTAATAATTAAAAAAGTGAAAAGTAAGTGAGGAAAAAGAAAAAAAAATATTAGTTTCTCAAGTAAAAGATGCAAAAAATGAAAATAAAAAAATATGAGAATAAAAAATTTAAAAAATTGAAAAAAGAATTGAAAATTAAAAAATAGGAAGACTAAAATGTGCAGTAGCGGCTGTCATTCACTTCCTCTATTATTCTGTTTGGTATGCCTTTTTCCCAGTCTGGGCGGTATTTCAGTTCAGCTTCATTCCCGGGCTCCTCAGTGTTGGAAGCCAGTCCTGCTTTTTAAGCCAGCCCTGTCTTAATTTCTCGTATTTATTTTTGATTACACCAGAGACAATTAGCGTTTCAGCCCCTGGGTGGCAGTGTTTCTGAATTGACTTCCGGGCCTCTCTAGCTCTTTTTTCTTTTTTTTTCCCCTTCTATGGCACTCACTACCGGTTTGTGGAGGTGTGCGCCTCAGAGCTGCCTCTCTGATGGTCACACGCAGCTCTGGCCCCAGGTTCCGAAAAAACACCTTCCCCCTGCAGTCTTTCAGGGTTTCCACCTGGGTTTACCTCTGTATTGGGCTTAGCAATCAGAGTCGGAAAGAGCCCAGGTGTGCGGACCGTGGGTCTGTGCCCCAGACTAAAGAGCCTGCACTCCTTTGAAAATTCTTAGTCTGACCCTCCTCGTCAGATTAAAATGAGTTGCTTTCAACAGGTCACTTCTGTTAGCAGCTCAGAAGATCCCCCTCCTCATTCACGGATCATGGCAGTTCCAACTGCCGCTGATTTTTCTAGGCACAGACCTCCCGGCTCCTGCCGGTCCTGTGGCTGCCGCACTTCCCTCACCCAGCGCTTCCCTCACCCACCGCGGGGATTAGAAACCGCAGCTTATTTCTGACAAAATCTGACCTTCCCGTGGTGCAGTGAAGAGTTTCTTTGAATCCAAATGTTTGCGCTGATAGGGGACCGGTGGTCTGGTGCTCCCAGCAGTTCAGTGTTTGCAGTTGTCGCGGAAAGTCAGGTTTCCACTAAAATCCTCCTTTCCTTGCAAGATGGCGAGGCGCCCGGCGAGCCCGCAGCTCCAGGAGGGGACCCAGCCCCTGTGGGTGCTGCGCGGTCAGAGGAACACTGCCCAGCACTCCCCCGCCTTCTCCTGGAGTTTAGCTGTCTGTATTGCCCTTTTATTATTATAGACTAGTGACCCGGTGCATGAAATTCATGCACATTAAAAGGGGATTAATTAGAGGAAATAATTTAATATTGCTATTTTTCTATAATAGAAGTGTCAGAGATAAAAGAAAATTAGTAAAATGTATATGAAAACCTTCCTCCTGTCAAAGTCTGGGGCTCACCACAGGACTCAGAGTCAAGTCCCTGCCCACCCACATGTACCTCAAAATCGTGTGAGACTCAGACCCGGCCGCCCCCCCCCCCACATTGGGCTAGATCCAGAACCGGCCAGTCCCACCTTTGTCAAGCCATGCTAGGCAGGGGGCATAGCCTCAGGTCCCCTGGCCCGGCGCCAGGATGGGGGGCATGGCCTGAGGTCCCCCAGCCCAGACCAGGGTGGAGGGCATGCTTTGAGGTCCTCCGTCAAGCCCGCCAGGTGGGGGACATGGCCTGAGATCCCCTGTGAAGCCCTGCTGGGTGGGGGGCATGGCCTGAGGTCCCCCGTCAAGCCCTTCCAGGTGGGGGGGCATAGCCTCAGGTCCCCCGGCCCAGCACCGGGAGGGGGGACGGGTGCAGCCTCAGGTCCCCTGTCAAGCCCCACTGAGTGGGGGGTGCAGTCTGAGGTCCCCTGTCAAGCCCCACCAAGCGGGAGGCACAGCCTGAAGTCCCCTGTCAAGCCCCGCCTGGTGGGAGGCGCGGCCTGAGGTCCCCTGGCTTGGTGCTGGAGCGGCGGGAGCAGCCTGAGGTCCCCTAGCCCAGCACCAGGATGGGAAGTGCACCTTGAGGTCCCCCGTCAAGCCCCGCTGGATGTGGGGCGTGGCCTGAAGTCCCCTGTCAAGCCCCACCTGGTGGGGGGTATGGCCTGAGGTCCCCTGTCAAGCCTTGCTGGGTGGGGGGCACAGCCTGAGGTCCCCGGGCCTGGTGCTGGGGCAGGGGGAGCAGCCTGAGGTTCCCTAGCCCAGCACCAGGATGGAAAGTGCACCTTGAGGTCCCCTGTCAAGCCCTGCCAGGTGCGGGGGGGGGGGGGGGGCGCAGCCTGAAGTCCCCTGTCAAGCCCCATGGGGGCGGGGGAGGGCATAGACTCAGGTCCCTGCTGAATGCTCGTTAAGACTCCTTATGGGAGCTTGGCCTCAGCTGTGGGTGCAGCCATCTTTGTGATGGAGTGATGGTCAATTAGCAAATTCCCTCTTTATTAGATAGGATAGCACTTTTCTCCATCTGATACATAATATATTTACTGGATCATTTGTTTATTCCTGTGTCCCCTCATGGAAAATTAAACTCCAAGGAGACAGAGAGTTTGTGTTACTCACTAATGTATCTCCAATGCTCAAAAGAGTGCTGGCTTATAATGTTTCCTTAATAAATAGTAATAAGTAAATGATTAAATGAATGTGACTAATGTTTTCATAATCTATAAAAATTTGAGGACTGATATATAATCAATTTTGAAAAAAAAATACTACATAGATGCTTAAAAAGAAGTTGTGTTCTCTATAGGAAGCTTGTGGTTCCAAATCAGGCATATTAATTCAACCTATATAACCCAAGCAACATGGAATTAAAATCATGTCATTCAAATCCTCTGTTCCCATATATGTTTTCTGCGTAATCTCTCAAATGCTCAAAGAGTTACATAGAAGTCTTCTAGAATAATTGTGCTTCTACCAACTTTTTTAATACTTTTTAAATTGTTATATTTCTAAGAGATTTATTTTATATATTTTAATGCCATTCTCTTTGTCATGTAAAATTAGTAATAACTATTTTTATTGTAACTCTAATCCAAACTTTAAAAAATAGTAAGTTGCTTAATATTTTTTTCGTGACTTTTACTCTGTCTAAATTTAATACTCCCCTCAATGCATGCTTTTAGTTTGCATTTACCTTGTAAAGCTTGTCCATCCATTAAATGCTTCTATATTTATGTGTTGCTTACAATCAACACATATTTGAATTTTGTTTCTTAAACTATCAGAAATTCTTCATCTTTTAAATGTAGAATTTATATCATGTATATTTATTCTCATCACTACTTTGCATTGTCTTACTTAAGTTGCTTTAGTTTTTTGTTTATTCTTTATTTTGGTTGCAATTCCTGGCAGTTGTCTTTATTTTCTATTTTTTATTATATGGACTCTGTGGGTTTACTTTTAATTTCCAAGTGTACACAACTATTACCAAATCTATAAAAATAAATGCACATACTAGTATATATTCACACCGTATTTCTAACTCTAAGAGTAATTCCATTAATTTACTCAATATTTATTGAGCATCACCTATGTGCAAGGGACTGTTCTAGACAATTTTAATTTTAAGAAATTAAAAACAATTGTTAATTTATTGGTAAAGTAAAAAAATTAAATTACTTCATCCTTTTCAAATTAAATGTGAAGAGTTTTAAATATTTTTTATTATTGTCTAAAGTTTTACATATGTCTTCTTTTTCCCCAATTGACACTCACCCGCCCCCCCAGCCATTCCCAACCCCAGCAAGCACACACCGCCCCCGTGTCTGTGTCCATTGGTTATGCTAATATGCATGAATACAAGTCCTTTGGTTACTCTCTAGCCTCCCCCTCCCCTACCATTTGTCTCTGAATCTATTCTTTTTTTTATTAAGGTATTATATGTGTACATATCTTACCATTGCCCCCCCACTCCACTCCCATACATGCCCTCACCCTCCAGTGTTTTTTGTTCATTGGTTATGCTTATATGCATGCATACAAGTCCTTTGGTTGATCTATCTCCCCCACCTCTCCCTAACCTTCCTGCTGTAATTTGACAGTCTGTTTGATGCTTTATTGTCTCTATATCTATCTTTTTGTTCATCAGTTTATAATGTTCTGTAATATCCATAAATGAGTGAGATCATGTGGTATTTTTCTTTCATTGACTGGCTTATTTCACTTAGCATAATGTTCTCCAATTCCAACCAGGTTGCTGCAAATGGTAAGAATTCCTTTTTTTTTATAGCAGCGTAGAATCCCATTGTGTAGATGTACCATAGTTTTCTGATCCAGTCATCTACTGATGGGCACCTAGGCTGTTTCCAGATCTTAGCTATTGTAAATTGTGCTGCTATGAACATAGGGGTGCATATATCCTTTCTTATTGGTGTTTCCAGTTTCTTAGGATATATTTCTAGGAGTGGAATTACTGGGTCAAATGGGAGTTCCATTTTTAGTTTTTTGAGGAAACTCCATACTGTTCTCCACAGTGGCTGCACCAGTCTGCATTCCCACCAGCAGTGCACGAGGGTTCCTTTTTCTCCGCATCCTCACCAACAGTTGTTGTTTGTTGATTTGTTGATAATAGCCATTCTGATAGGTGTGAGATGGTACCACATTGTCGTTTTGATTTGCATCTCTCAGATAATTAGTGACTTTGAGAGCATGTTTTCATGTGTCTCTTAGCCATCCTTCTGTCTTCTTTCGAAAAGATATTATTTAGGTCCGTTGCCCATTTTTTTTTATTGGATCATTTATCTTCCTTTTATTAAATTGTGTAAGTTGCCTGTAGATGTTGGAGATTAAACCTTTATCAGTGCTAACATTTGCAAATATGTTCTCCCATATAGTGGGGTTTCTTGTTGTTTTGTTGATGGTTTCTTTTGCTGTGAAAAAGCTTTTTATTTTGATGTAGTCCCATTTGTTTATTTTCTCTTTAGCTTTCATTGCCCTAGGAGCAGTATCAGTGAAGTTCTTTCGGCATATGTCTGAGATTTTGCTGCCTGTGGATTCCTCTAGTATTTTTATGGTTTCCCATCTTATGTTTAAGTCCTGTATCCATTTTGAGTTTATTTTTGTGTATGGTGTAAGTTGGTGATCTAGTTTCATTTTTTTTGCATGTATCTGTCCAATTTACCCAACACTATTTATTGAAGAGACTGTCTTGGCACATTGTATGTTCATGCCTCCTTTTTCAAATATTAATTGAGCATAGTGGTGTGGGTCGATATCTGGATTCTCTGTTCTATCCCATTAGTCTGTATGTCTGTTCTTGTACCAGTACCAGGCTGTTTTGAGAACAGTGGCTTTGTAATACAGCTTGCAATCTGGTATTGAGATCCCTCCTACTTTCTTCTTCTTTCTCAGGATTGCTGTGGCTATTCAGGGTCTATTTTTATTCCAGAGGAATTTTTGGAGAGTTCTTTCTAGGTCTGTGAAATATGCCGTTGGTATTTTAATGGGGAGTGCATTGAATCTGTAGATTGCTTTGGGTAGTATGGATATTTTAATGATATTTATTCTACCAATCCATGAACATGGTATGTTCTTCCATCTGTTTACGTCTTCCTCTCTCTTTTTTCAGTGTCCTGTAGTTTTCCGCGTATAGGTCTTTTACCTCCTTGGTTAAGTTTATTCCTAGGTATCTTAATTTTTTTGGTGTGATGGTAAATGGAATTGCTTTTTTAGTCTCTCTTTCTGTAAGTTCACTATTGTTGTATAGAAATGCCATAGATTTCTTGGCGTTAATTTTGTATCCTGATACATTGCCAAATTCATTTATTAAATCTGTTAGTTTTTTGATGGAGTCTTTCAGGTTTTTCATGTCATCTGCAAATAAGGACAGCTTTACTTCTCCTTTTCCAATTTAGATGCCTTTTATTTCTTCTTCTTGTCTGATTGTTATGGCTAGCACTTCCAGTACTATATCAAACATAAGTGTTGAAAATGGGCATCCCTGTCTTGTTCCTGTCCTTAGGGAAAATGAGTTTAGTTTTTGCCCATTGAGTATGATGTTGGCTGTAGGTTTGTCATATAAGGCTTTTCTTATGTTGAGGTATGATCCCTCTATTCCCACTTTGCTGAGAGTTTTTATCAAGAAAGGGTGTTGGGTTTTGTCAAATGCCTTTTCTGCATCCATTGATATGATTATGTGATTTTTTTCTCTCAGTTTGTTTATGTGATATATCACATTTATTGATTTACGGGTATTGTACCATCCTTGCATCCCCAGAATAAATCCCACTTGGTCATGGTGTATGATCTTTCTAATGTAATGCTGACTTAGATTTGCTAGAACTTTGTTGAGGATTTTAGCATCTATATTCATCAAGGATATTGGCCTATAGTTCTCTTTTTTTTTTTTTTTTTTTTTTTTTTGGTGTCTTTATCTGGTTTTGAGATTAGGGTAATGCTGGTTTCATAGAAAGAGCTTGGAAGTGTGCTCTCCTCTTGAATTTTTTGGAATAGTCTGAGGAGGATAGGTTTTAGTTGTTCTTTGAATGCTTGATAGAACTCCCTTGTAAATCCATCCAGACCAGAGCTTTTGTTAGCTGGAAGATTTTTTATAGCTGCTCCAATTTCTTCGGTAGTTTTCAGCCTATTCAGGTTTTTTGATTCTTCTTGATTGAGTTTTGGGAGCTTGTATTTTTCTAAGATATGTCCATTTCATCTAGGTTGTCCATTTTGTTGAAATAGAATTGTTCATAGTATTTTTTCATAATAATTTCTATTTCTGTGGCATCAATTGTTACTTCACCTCTTCATTTCTGATTTTGTTTATTGGGTTCCTCTCTCTTTGCTACTTGGTGAGCCTGGCTAGAGGTTCATCAATCCTGTTTATCCTTTCAAAGAACCAGCTCTTGGTTTTGTTGATCTTTTGTGTGTTTTTTTGTTTGTTTGTTTGTTTGTCTTGTTTTTTTTTTTTGGTCTCTATGTTGTTTATCTCCACTCTGATCTTTATTATTTCCTTTTTTTCTGCTTACACTGGGCTTTGCTTGTTGCTCTCTTTCTAACTCTTTGAGTTATAGGGTTAGATAATTTATTACCATTTTTTCTTGTTTATTGAGATAGGCCTGTAGAGCTATGACCTTCCCTCTCAACACTGCTTTCACTGTGTCTTATAAATTTTGGATTGTTGTATTTTCATTGTCATTTGTTTCCAGGATGCTTTTTATTTCTTCTTTGATCTATTTGGTAACCCAATCATTGTTTAATAGCATGCTATTTAGCCTCCAGGAGTTTGATTATTTTTTATTGTTTTTATTGTAGTTGATTTCTAGTTCTATGCCATTGTGATCTGAGAAGATGCTTAATATGATTTCTATCTTCTTGAATTTGAAGAGACTTTCCCTGTGTCCCAATATGTGGTCTATCTTTGAAAATGATCCATGTTCACTTGAGAAGAATGTATATTCTGTGGCTTTGGGGTAAAAGGATTTGAAGATGTCAATTAATTCCATCTAACCTAGTGAGTCATTTAGGAATGATTTTTTTTGCTGATTTTTTGTTTAGAGGACTTGTCCAGTGGTGCTAGTGGGGCGTTAAAGTCCCTTACTATGACTGTATTGCTGTCAATTTCTCCCTTGATATTCTCCAGATTTTTTTTTTAATGTATTTGGGTACTTCTGTATTGGTGCATATATGTTTACCAGAGTTATATCTTCTTGTTGAATTGCTCCCTTTAGTATTATGAAGTGGCCTTCCTTATCTCTTGTTATGGCCTTCACTTTGAGGTCTAATTTGTCAGATATAAGTATTGCTACCTCAGCGTTTTTTCATTTCCATTCACCTGAAAAACCTTTTTCCATCCCTTCACCATCAGTGTGTGTGAGTCCCTTGTTCTGAGTTGGGTTTCCTATAGACAGCAGATATATGGGTCATGTTTTCTTATCCATTCAGCTACCCTATGTCTTTTGATTGGGGCACTTAATCATTTACATTTAATGTCATTATTGATAGATACTTGTTTGTCAGCCATTTTTATTCTTTATGCCTGTGTTCCTTCTTCTCTTCCTATTTCTTCTTTTTACAGCAGACCCTTTAACATTTCTTGCATTGCTGGTTTGGTGGTAATAAACTCCCTTAGTCCTTTTTTGTCTGTGAAGCTCCTGATTTCACCCTCAACTTTGATTGATAACCTTGCTGGGTACAGTATTCTTGGATTCAGATCCTTGCTTTGCATGACTTTGTATATTTCATTCCATTCCCTTCTGACCTGATGTTTTTCTGTTGAGAAATCAGTTGATAGTCTGGTGGGAGATTCTTTGTAGGTAACTTTCTGTCTCTCTCTGGCTGCCTTTAAGATTCTTACTTTGTTGTTGGTGTTTGCCAATTTAATTATAATGTGCCTTGGTGTTGGTCTTTTGGGGTTCATCTTGTTTGGGACTCTGTGAGCTTGTTGGATTTGTGTGAATTTTTCCTTCCTGATATCAGTTAAATTTTCTGGCATTATTTCTTCAAACAGGTTTTCTATTCCTTGCTCCATTTCCTGTCCTTCTGGCACCCTTATTATGCAAATGTTTTTTTTTTTGTGTGTTGTCCGCAAGTTCCCTTAGGCTCTCCTCCTGTTTTTTAAGTTTTTTTCTAGATGCTGCTCTGCTTGGGTATTTTTTCCTACCTTGTCTTCTAGCTCACTGATGCAGTCCTCCACTTCTTCTAATCTACTGTTGATGCTTTCTATTGAGTTCTTTTTTGCAGCGATGTCATTTTTCATTTCTTCTTGGTTCTTACCCATAATGTTGAATTTGTCTTCCATCCTTTCCAGTGACCTTATGACCATGGCTTTGAATTCTTTCTCTGTCATATTGCTTACATCTATTTCATATACTTCCTTTACTGGTGATTCCTCCTTTTCTTTTGTATGCGGGCTGTTTCTTTGTCTCCTTATGATTGCTCCTCTCAGGGTGTCTGGTTATGTAGCTCTCTCTCTCCTGCATTGACTTTCTCTAGGCGATATCTGACCTTTCCATCTGCGGATTGTCTCACTAGCTGTGTTTAATTTGCTAATTCTGGGTGGGTGTTGTTGGATTCAGCTGTTCCTTCTATCTTCTATGTGAGAAGGCGCAGGGCCCATCCGCGTATTCAGTGCTGCTTTGTCTCCCCCTGGAGCCTTTTTAGGTGCCCATGGTTGGAGAAGCTGGAGTCCTGGTATTTGTGGGTTCACAGCTGAGGCAGCTGGTCCCTGGGCGTTCTGGTTGTAGGGTCCCAGGAGGTGTCCGATGTCTCCCCGGTTGAAGGTAAGGCAGGGCTTCTGATCACAGCCGGTCTCCCGATCACAGCCAGTCTCCCCTTCAAGATAATGTGGTCTCTGTGGGAAAACTGGCTGCTCCAGAAGAGATTTCAGAAGCATTAGAGGCTGCCCGGCCAGGGGAGCCCGGTCTACCAGTCCCCAATAGTCCCTTGGAAAATAGCTGTCCCTCATGCACAAATACAGACACTCCCTGCACATCCACACACTCTCCTTTCATTCTCTCACTCACACATTATCTTGCAGCCTGCCATCCTGTCAGCAACAATCTTGGATTCCCCCAAGTTTTAAATATTTTGCCTTTATCTGCTGCTCTCCCAAATAACAGCCTTGTTAATATAATCTACACGTTTATACCTGCAGATATACTTTCATTTTTATTTATAATTTATACAACTTCTATTAAAGTGTTGTTTTACATTTTATTTATGTTTATTTGTCCACTTGTTTATTCACTTATGTTTGTCGATCAAAAGCTTTAATTACTTATGTTATTAACTGTTTTTAACAATTTTACATCACACCAGTTTTAATGATACAATTTTTCTATTTTTAAATTCTGAGTTTTCATTCATCATTGAGTCAGCTGGAATGCAGTTTTAAGAAATATTGGCAAAATGGACATAACTTTCTGAGCCAAGCATATCTGAACTCTTATTTGAATGTTTTCATGTTTGAATACATATTTATTTAGAATAAAATTTTAAAGTCACATTTGCTATCTTTTCTATTGTTTCCAGGTATTTCATGACTCAGAGGAATCAGTTGATAGGCAGATTCTAATTTTTTGTGACCAACTTAATTTTTTAAATTGTGTAGTTGACAGTAGGGTGTATTAATTACCATGGTCATTCAAAAATTTTGATATAGTAGGTGTCTATATATTTGCATCTTTTAAAATATTTTCCATTGGAATACTCAGTTATTTTATTTCATTTTGTTTTTAAACTCAGGAAAGTATCATTTCTATACTTGATTTTTGCTTTGCTAATTTGTACTTGATAATTGCCTACTTTGCAGCTGTCCTGATGATGTCCTCCTCTGGAATATGCATCTGTAACTCTAAGTTCACATAACCATTTACTTGGTCTTTAATTTCTGTTCTTAATTTTTTTGTATCTCTGTCTTTTTATTCTCTATTATAGGGGAGCTTATTAAGATTTTCTTCCTTCTTACAGATGCTATTTTTTCTTTTTTTTAATTTAATAAATCTTTATTGTTAGATTATTACAATTGTTCCTCTTTTTCCCCCCATAGTTCCCCTCTACCCGGTTCCCACCCCACCCTCTGCCCTTACCTCCCCGACACTGTCCTCATCTATAGGTGTACGATTTTTGTCCAGTCTCTTCCCACACCCCCCACACCCCTTTCCCTCAGAGAATTTTCAGACCACTCCCTTTCTATGGCCCTGATTCTATTATATTCACCAGTTTATTCTGTTCATCATATTTTTAATTCACTTGATTTTTAGATTCACTTGTTGGTAGATATGTATTTGATGTTCATAATTTTTATCTTTACCTTTTTCTTCTTCCTCTTCTTAAAAAATACCTTTCAGCATTTCATATAATACTTGTTTGGTGGTGATGAACTCCTTTAGCTTTTTCTTATCTGTGAAGCTCTTTATCTGACCTTCAATTCTGAATGATAGCTTTGCTGGGTAGAGTAATCTTGGTTGCAGGTTCTTGCTATTCCTCACTTTGAATATTTCTTGCCACTCCTGTCTGGCCTGCATAGTTTCTGTTGAGAAATCAGCTGACAATCATATGGGTGCTCCCTTGTAGGTAATTAACTGTTTTTCTCTTGCTGCTTTTAATACTATCTCTTTGTCTTTTGCCCTTGGCATTTTAATTATGATGTGTCTTGGTGTGGTCCTCTTTGGATTCCTTTTGTTTGCGTTTCTGTGCGCTTCTTGGACTTGTAAGTCTATTTCTTTCACCAGGTGGGGGAAGTTTTCAGTCATTATTTCTTCAAATAGGTTTTCAGTATCTTGCTCTCTTTCTTCTTCTGTCACCCCCATTATTCTGATGTTGGTACATTTGAAGTTGTCCAAGAGGCTTCTTACACTATCTTCAAATTTTTGGATTCTTTCTTCTTTTTGCTTTTCCGGTTGGATGTTTTTTGCTTCTTTGTATTTCAAATCTTTGACTTGATTCTTGTGTTCCCCTAGTCTGCTGTTGGGTCTCTGTATAATATTTTTTATTTCAGTCAGTGTACGTTTAATTTCTAGTTGGTCCTTTTTCATATCCTCGAGGGTTTTGCTAAATTTATCTGCCTTTCTAGGAAATTCTTGAAAAACCTTATAACCGTGGTTTTGAACTCTATATCCAGTCATTTGTTTTCCTCCATTTCTTTCATTTGTGATCTGCTTCTTTGTCTCCACATTTTCATGCTTCCCTGAGTTGGTAGGGTAGCTTTGTGTGCTAGGTGTCCTATATGGCCCAGTGGCTCGGCCTCCTGTTACCTGAGGTGGACACTCTTGGTTCACCCCTTTGTGGACTGTGTGTACAGCCTTATTGTAGTTAAGCCTTGATTGTTGTTGGTATCACTGGGAGGAATTGACCTCCAGGCCAATTGGCTGTGAAGATCAGCTGTGTCTACTCCGGGAGAACTTCTGTGCTGCAGACAGCCTTATGAGACTAGACTTGCAAAATTGCAAAAGCCTCTGTACTCAGCTTGGATGGGGCGGAGTCTCAGGGCTGAGCAGACAGTTTTGGGTTCCCATCAGCCCTGCCCTAAGAGGCTCCTGGGTCTCAGTGTTTCCTCAGTAATCGCTGCAAGCACCTCTAAGAGTAAGCCACCCTCGAGTTTCACCCACTGCCAGACAGTCTAGTTTCTCCCCCAATGAATCTGGATTCCCAGATTCTCGCCCAGAACTGGAGTTAAGCACAGTGGGGAGCTTCCGGTTCCCTCTAGCTAGATAAAGCTAGCAGCCAGCAGACAGTCCTCTCTGCGTGCACTCGCATGTGCACCTCCAGACCTCTGCCTTTCGCAGCTCCCCTGAGTTTCTGCCTGACAGTCCAGATTTCCCCCATATAAGCCTGGGTTCCCAGGGTCTCGCCCGGAACTGGGGTTCAGTGCAGTCAGAACTGGGGTTCAGCACAGTTGGGAGCTTTTGTCTCCTTCCCGCTAGAGAAAGCCAGCAAGACACTCAGCCGCTCGCGTGCGTGTCTCCATACCTCAGCCTTTTGCAGCTCCCGTGATTCTCCTTGTGCTTTCCTCTTTCCTTCTAGTTGTAGAATTTCCACTCAGCCAGCTTTCCTGTGGTTCTGTATGATGTTCGTTTTGTCTTTTAGTTGTAGTTTTGAAATTGTTGTGCGAGGCAGCAGTTTAGGTGTTTACCTATGCCGCCATCTTGTTTTCTCTCACAGATGCTATTTTTAATTCAGGCTTTTATCCTTATGACTTTCTAATCCAATTTCATATACAATATATTTTTGTACTTTACAGAAAAAATAAAAATACTATTATCTGTATGTATCTTTCCATTTCTCTAGTAAGTAATTTTTAGAACCAAGTACTCACTCTCATTCATGCAGATGATTTCTCTTATCTAGCTTTAATTTTCTTATCTTCAAATGAAATGTCATTGACTACTCAGTAGGGGGGTTGGAATGTTTTGGCTTTGATTATTGAAAACCTATCTGGAAGCTGGTTAGATACCTATTTCATACCTAGAGCTAAAAGGCAGAATGGGTGTGCCACATACATATGGAGAGCTTGCATATTTGCATCTAGCACATTGTACTGCACTGATGTTCTCTTGGCCCCTTGTATCTAGAATCTATTCAAGAGAGGGTTAAACTGTTGGATTCAGCCATGACTGATACCAGTTACTTTTTAGTTATTACAATATATGACCCAATACATTCATTTTATTGTTGTTCTTTTCACTTGATTCCTCTTAAATTTTTCTCCTTTTATAAATTAAAAGGATCTTTACTAATACTATTGTTATTATTTTGTTATGTGCTTTAGCAAGTGGGGTAGTTCATGAAATTGTAGATGCTAAAAACTGGGTCAAAGAGAGTGTACATCTACATGTTATCCATTCTTAGATCCAAGGAGGGGATTTTGCCAGAGGAAAAGTTGACTAAGTAGGACTAAGAACAAGTCAAAACTCATAATTTCACAAACTCCAGGTCTAGATATTATGCTCAAGAAAAATAAAACATCAAAAATAAATTTTTTTTTCTAATTCAAAATATTATCAAGCAAGGGAGAAGTATCATCATACTCAAAGAAAAGCCAACCTCTGGAAATTATACAGAAACCAGTATATAAGTTTAGAAATTTGACACTTTTTCTAAAATGTATAATACATTACCTCTGAAACAGAGATATAAATCAACTTGGAGAAAGTAGATTGAAACAAAAGACATCAGGCTAATATTAAAAAATAGGTGGTGCGATAAGGCAGGATATCAAGAAAATTAAATAGTAACAGCAGATTTGAAATCCACAAGGATTGATGTTAGTAAAGAGTAGAAAATACAGTAGAAAACTGAGTCATTGATGTGGAGGTCATTCTTTAAATGCTTACTCATAATATTTGATTAAAAGAAAAATAGAATTGAAATGAGAAGAGAGAAAATAATAGATGTATGATATTAAAAATATGTAAAACTAACTTTAGAATAATATAGTTTTCTTTTAAAAGATATCAAAAATTGGAATAAAAGCATAATAAAATGTATTATGGACAGATTTTCTGGCATCTAAAAGAAAATGTTCACAGTATCCAAATTAAAAGAGCTTTTCTTATTAGCAAAGACAAAAAATGAGACACCCACATTTAGATAAATCCTGAAACATTGTTTTGAATTACAAGAATGAAAGATGCATGCTCTCATTATCTGGCTCTCTCCCCTCCCTCAAACCCCCATAAAAGTCCATAAAGAAAACAACAAGACAAACAAACAGTTGGATACTGTTTGATACCACCCTGGCCCTTGTCTTCTCCCCAACCTCATTCCAGAAGGGGACACAGCAGCATCCATAGAGTTTTAGACAAAAACATTGTGATCCAAGAATATTACAGGCAACAGAATCCTTATTCTTGGATATTCAATGGCTCGTGATAAATACCACACCTGTATTTATCTTGAAACGAAAGCAAGGATTCAAGCACAAGGGTCATATAGGAGGATTTACAGTTCTTTCCATAGTACTTGTCATGGGAATTCCTCAATCCAGGGAAGGCCCTGGCTCTACCTTTTCCCCTCAGTGTTTCTCTTTTGCTTCCACACATCCATCTCCACTTGTTTCCAAATGTGTTCTTTGTGCTACATCTTCCATTTTACAACTAAGATAACCACTTAAAATACAGGTTTTGTCCTAGGCTAACATTTGCTAACAATGACAACACATGGTTTCAAGAGTTGTATACTGCTTTGAACACTAATAATTTTCATCTCTATTATTTCACTCCTCGAAAAGCAGAGGTGAAATTCTATTATAATCACTTCAATTACTAGGAAATTTGAACACAATTCTCTATATCTTTTAAAAAGTCTTATTTCATAACCTAAATCGCTATTTTTCTCTCTCTCTAATGTGAACTAGGTATTTATTTTTTTCTCTATTTCATATTTTAATTTTTCTTTTTTTTCAGTTTTCAAGTTTTCTTTAGTATATTGCTTTTATCATAAAAGAAATAAAGGAGCCCTAACCGGTTTGGCTCAGTGAATAGAGCGTTGGCCTGTGGACTGAAAGGTCCTAGGTTTGATTCCGGCCAAGGGCATGTACCTTGGTTGTGGGCACATCCCCAGTAGGAGGTGTGCAGGAAGCAGCTGATCGATGTTTCTCTCTCATTGATGTCTCTAGCTCTCTATCCCACTCGCTTCCCCTCTGAAAAAAAAAATGAATCAAAACATATTTTTAAAAAAAGAAATAGAGGATTCAAATTTTAAAAGCAGTTTTTGTACAGTACAGATATGGATGACCTTGGACTTCTGAGCCAGAACTCTTAAATACAGTTTTCTTGTCATTGTTCAAGCATACAGTTATTTACAGTTATGGGGGAGGGGTGTAGAATTTAACATGTTCCTGGTACTTAACATATATAAAAGAGCAAAATCAGTATAGTCCTTGCCTTTGAGGAGTGTACAGTCTTTTGGGGAGACAGGTAGTAAACCAATCAACCCACCCACTATCCTTGTCAATTTGGATGTGTGCTAACAGCACAGCAGCTCTGTTCTATAAAGTAGTCCTTAACCTAGTTTCTCATGGCAGCCGAGAATACTGGTTTTGAGTGTGGACTTTGGAGTCAGAGAGAGCATCTAGGTTCAAATTCATGCTCTGCTAAATACCAGCTGTGTGATTTTGAGCTGATGGTAATAACACTGGTTAATCAAGATGGAATGAGTAAACATTGTAAATTGCTTAAACTGTTTAGTATACCGTAAATGAACTTGGGTGTTAATTAAATAAAATCTACCTTGATCAACTTCATGATCAGTTCCAGTCATCCAAGATGCTTACCATAGTTTAAACTTCCAGCTTTCATTTTGACTATCATTTCAAGACTTTTATTTCTCGATGTCTTTCATTATCTGAGGGGAAATTGAGAAAGGGTATATTGGGGTTGTTCAATCACATACCATTTTTAATACCAAATCTTGCAAAGCTGAATAGAATATCTAAACAGGCCCAAGTCAGTGGTGTATTTAAATGTTAATCTATAGATGTTTCTCATATCCAAAATAAAATGTATGCCCTTTGCCTCTTGCTTTAATAACCCTTTGCTTCCCAGAATAAGATCATATTTAAATTCCTCCTTTAAAATATGTCTGTCTTTCCAGATCTAGAGCTCAAAGAATGACTTAATGTAGCTTTTCAGGTTTGTGGGTGGGCAGCCTAGAGACTTAGTCACGATGGCAATCACAGGTTTAAATAAACAGTGTCAGCAATATAAATAAGCTGACGCCACAAAGCAAGACTTCAAAACCAAACACAGAAATACATTTTAATGACTCAGAAGATTTTACCTGATATTGTGTTAGCTAGTTCCCTATTTTGGGCCTTTTCTTTCTTGAAATCTCTTTAAAATATCCCTCTGTAACCCTTTTTCTTTTCTTTTTAATATATTTTTATTGATTTCAGAGAGGAAGGAAGAGAGAGAGAGAGAGATAGAAACATCAGTGATGAGAGAAAATCATTGATACCTTCTGCATGCCTCTTACTAGGGAAGCGAGCCTGCACCCAAGCATGTGCCCTTGACTGGAATCAAACCTGGGACCCTTCAGTCTGCAGGCCAACACTCTATCTACTGAGCCAAACCAGCTAGGGCTCTGTAATCCTTCTTCTATCCCAAGTTCTTTTTAAAATTTTCCTAATATATTCTCTGACAGTCATATTTAGTGATATTGCAGTTTGCCACTAATATCAGTTTATGTAATCCCTTACTCTTAGAAAAAGGACCACAGAATGATCATTACAGATGGAGATCAACATTTTGGAAGTGTTTCTGGTGTCCTTTTCAAAAGGTAGCCTACCAAAATGACAATTGCCCTTAGTACAGAGATCAAACACATGTAAATACATTTCTATCTCAAGTTATTGAGGTATACTGTATAGTCTCCTTTTTCAGAGAGCACTTTCATGGAAGTCAAAGTAGTCATTCAAAATTCACACCAATAGTAAGTGGCAGAACTCACCTTAGGACCCAGATTTTCAGACTTTACTGCATCCAGGTCTCTGACACTTCCATCATCACAAGAAAAGGGAAACAGCCAACTCACTAGACTTGTGTTTAATTTTGGCCTTTTATCTCTAAAAATGAATTACTAGTAACCAAAAGTAGACTGTTTTCTTCACTAATAAAATAACTTGGTTTTCTTTAAATTTTAGTTTGGTTTTCTTCAAATAATAATCAAAGAGGAAAGAGGTAGTAATGGTTTCAATAGAGCTATTTTTAGTATTTTTATATTAATTTAATGTTTCTTAGCCATGTCTTTAGACACTTGAAGAAAGTGTTGATTTGAGAACAGATAATCAAGTGTTAATCCTCCTGCTTAATTTGTGAAGAGTTTTAAAAGGTCAAATATCATCCACAAAATTTTCTCTCTGGTGATCATCATCTACTAAGACAAATTTTTAGTTTGGGGAAAACAGTAATTAAGAGTCTGGTCTCTCTCTGCTACAAACACTATATTTTCTCACTGTTAAGAGTAGTTATATACTCTCATTGAGGTGGAAATACAATGCAGAACATTTAAATAACAATGTTATGAGAAACAATGTCTTTTTATTGTTACATATTAAAGAAAATGTAGTTTAATGTTAACTAAAACTACAAGAATTGAAATTTTAAAAAGTGAAGGTAAAGTAATAGAAAAATAGGAGATGATCAACATTTATTATTACTGCAAAACAATTGTGGCTTAGAGAATTTTAAAAAGGGAAGTCATAGATGTGTTAAACAGGTATATTGAATCTTTTAAAAGGAAAATGTAGAGTGTTGTTCATTTCTGACCAGATATCAGTATAAGAGGTGACAGAGAGACCCCCATTAAAATGCTTGGTGAGCACTCAAGAGGCTGCCTTTGAGTTAATCGGTAATTTTTCACAGACGACATCTAATCTATGAGTATAAATTACTTTGCACTCTTATTATTCCTTAATTGAAGTGCACCAATGTGAAATTGCCATAGATGTTGCAGGAATGATTCTAGCCTCAATTAACTTGGGTAGAATTGAAGTCCTTTTTTTCCCCCTGAACTAAGACTATTGTTTGACATCTTGTATTTATTTAAATTGTTGCTAGAAAATTAGAGGGAGACTGTGTGTGACTAGGTATTTTATAAGGATATTCTGGAGCCAAAAGGCATCTGAACAATCTATTTCTATTTTAATCTATACTCTCTGATGCAGCTGTTTTGTGTAACAGTTGTGCAGCCAGCAGTAGCTTAATCTCCCCAGATTCCATTTGGGAAGAATAGATTAATAGCACTCATTTTTTTCAAAGTGGCAGTTAGAGTCTCTGTGATTTTTAATTCAAAAGGCAACTACCTCCATTATTTTTTAAACTAATTCTCTTACAAAGCTGCTGTTGTTTAATATATAAAACATGACTTGAGCTTTCTGTCTAGAATGTGGAGAAGGTCAACATGAATGTACTTAATTCTAAGCCTTTCAGTCTACCAATTCTAAAAACTGTTGAAAGAACATATTGCCAATAGCTGGTAATGACTAATAAGCAACTGATTTTAAAATATAGGCTTTGTTTTTTTCCTAATTAGTTATCACTTGGAAAAAAATATTCTTGGTTTATTAGTTTTTACCAGGAATTAAAAACCATGAAGACAATAAATCAGATCTCTAATCACACTGACTAAATAGATATAGATACAATTATCTCTACAAAGACTAAAAGTGATGATGAAATTGTTTGCCAATTCTCAATTATGAGTAAATATTAATATCAAGGATTATACCTCGAGGTATCTTCTAAAAGTAAGTTTTATAATTCCTTTATATCAGGGATGGGGATCATCTGGCCTGTGGGCTGTATAAAGCCCACAGAGTCATTTGTTCTGGCCCTGCCAAGGCATTAGGGGTGAATTAATTAAATGTTTGACTAACTATAGCAGGCTAATTTTTAAGTTGATAATTTTTTATGGCCCAAGAATGATGTTATAAATATCCAAATGGCCCATGGCAGGAAAAAGCTTCCCCACCCCTGCCATGAACAAGTTGATCAATTTATGTTTTGATTCAAATATTCTGTCCAATTACTTTTCACATTCTTAAGACTTATAACCAGCTCTGAATGTTGTCTCCAAAAGCCTCCTATTATATGAATATGTTAAAATGTCACCTAATGTAGATCCTGACTGGCATTACTTGGAGACTAACATCAAAGGTGATTCTCTGTCCTTGACAGAATTATGCCCATTGTTAAGTTCAAATCAATGTGTATTTCTTGAGTGCTTATTATGTATCAAGCCCTAGGAATACACACTAAGTGACTCTAATACTTTAATAGTCATCCATCAGATTATTTAGCTAGTCCCCAAACAAGTATTTTAAGAATGAGAATGGTAGTGCTGGCCCTGGATAGAACTAGATTCTCACTGAGGCTAGAAAATAATAAACAGATCTAAAAGAAATGTAAAAATGGTAAAATTCCTACCATACTCTTACCTATTTTGCAAGTCTAGTTTATTGGCTATTCTGTATATGATATTATCTCAAAATCCAACTGGTTATTATTACAAAGCTGGCTTTCCACACATAGACAAGAGTTTGTGGGAAGAATAGGCAAGGATAATCTTTAGAAAAAAACTCACTGGGATGAGCCTAGTTCCATTTTTAATAAGGCCATTTTCTGGATTATAGAGGATACACGGTTATGAATGAATGGGTGGAGAAGTCCTTTGCATTGAGGGAAAAATTGCCTCTTGATAATCAACAGATGGTCACATTTGATGAATGGGATCAGTAGGAACCAAAGACAAGCACAGCTAGTCTACTATAGGACAGTGACTCATATATTGAGCTATTCCAACTGAAATGCCCATTAATCCTTAACTTTGTTATGTTATGGGCCATCTAGGCATTCAGAATAGACTAATTCTTAAGAGCCAATAGCACAAAAGCCTGTTTAATTGTGGTATTTCCAAATCTGAAGACTGATACATCCTAAGCATTCTCTAAATTACTGTAAATCAATCATATATTAAGAAAGGTTGCATATGCCTCTTTATAATGCCAATACAATTCATGAGTCATCATTGTTTTTTGGAAATTAGAGGCCAACATCAAATGTGATTTTCTAGTCTTGACAGAACTCTGTCCATTTTCAGTTCAAGACCATGTACATTTATTGAGTGCCTAGTATGTGTCAAGCCCTAGGATTACACATCACCTGGAAGCTGTTAAAATAATCCTTGAGCCGAAACGGGTTTGGCTCAGTAGATAGAGCGTCGGTCTGCGGACTGGAGGGTCCCAGGTTCAATTCTGGTCAAGGGCATGTACATTGGTTGCGGGCACATCCCCGGTGGGGGGTGTGCAGGAGGCAGCTGGTCGATGTATCTCTCTCATCGATGTTTCTAGCTCTCTATCCCTCTCCCTTTCTCTCTGTGAAAAATCAATAAAATATATTTTTTTAAAAAAAGAAAAAAAAATAATCCTTGAGCTCTACAGGCTCACTATTCAATGAGCTGCTTCTTAACATTGGTTCTCTACCGGTAACTGGCACAAGGTATGTTTCTCGTCTTTGAAAGAAAAAGCCACCTCCATTTTTCTTTTAAGAGTCTGCCTCTCAAAACCCTCAGGGAGGGCCTCGTGACAGGTCCTTCTTGTCCTGGCTCTCTTATAACTCTACCCCTTATTCAGACTTCTCATCTGAATGATTTTCTCAGTGCAGCCAAGAAGTCTGTCCAATCTTTAACTTTACTTGCAGTTATCTATACCCCCTCGGTAGTGGACAGCTGCCAGCTAAACCAACTTGTATCCATCATTCACCGATCAAGCAGCCCAGCTCGGAGGCGAGATAGAGAACCTGAGCCAAAGGTCCATTACAGCTATCTCAGGAAGCCGCTCGCAGCCTTCTCAGCTGGAAACCTCCCTGGCTGTGAAACACCAGACATTTTCGGCTTCATTGTGATGGCTGCTGCTCTGCTTTGCTGTGATATCTGAGGCCATCTGTACAAAGGCCGAGTGTCTATAAATCTGCCTGAAAATTTGCAGATGTGTGATGTATGTAAATTGCAGATTCTTAAAAAAAAAAAAAAAAAAAAACAAAAAAAAATTAATGCACAGGTCATGTTTTTCACATGTGACTGTAACAAGCTGACCAGGCCTGACTGGTTCACTCCTACTGGCTGTGTTAGCGAGTGATGTGGATCGCTGCACAATCAGTTCAGCTTGGAATCGTGGGCGCCAGACTTCTAGCTGCACCTTCAGATTTGCCAGTGGAGCTCAGCTTGATCATTAGCAAGTGAGGGATATGCAAAAGGGACAGCCGAGCCAAGACCCCATTTTGGTTTAGGAAAATGCTGCTTACATTTGTTTATACATCCTTCTATTCTGTAAATTTGTACTATGTGCTAAAGGCTGGCAGGGGATACAAAGGAGAATTCTTTTTCTCTTCCCTTAAGCTCTTCCAAATGTTTATAGTCTAATATGGAAAAGAGTCGTTCATGCATATAAAACTATTTATAAAGATTATCCAAGATAAAAATGTACAGTCACCATTTTAGCGAACACTTATTGAGTACTTACTATCTGTTAGGAGGTATTCTAGGGATGTATTGCCTAATAAAGAACTCTACTATAACATTGTGTGTCAGATTATAGGAGGGAGATTAAAATAATAATCCACACTATAAGACAATTTGCAATCTTTATATTAGAGCTCTTATCATTAGAGCAGACTATCGTTTTCCCAACCTTGCTCCTTCGAACCCTACTCTGTGGCTTCTCCATGTCCAGGAAACTTGTGCTGGCCCTTCATACAATGAACAGCTTCAGATGAGAGTTGCAAGGAACCCTAAAGAGAATATGATAATCACATTAGTACCCATATATTTGTCTCTTCACGGTACAGCGTTAGACTCTAAATAAAATGATACAGACCCGAAGTCCTATTTTTAGAGGTGAAACCATACCTATTGTAGATATTGCCTTTCCCCACCTTTATGTCAATGTTTCATGTACATTCAGCAATAAGTTGAGAACTGCCTTTCTTTTATAATGTGATAGTTCCAATTCATGTATTGCTTATATCCTCGCTTCTCTAAACTCAGGTTCTGTCACATGGTCCAATAAACATGCCTTTGAGCTTAACTGTAAGATATGCTCTCAATACAATTAAGAGAGTTTTTACCCACTTCTTAGAACCATATCATCTAGAAAGAACATATAAAGAATAGAGCAATCAGGGCAAAGGTCCACTGCTGTTCTCTTTAAGTTTCATGACTGGGAACAAGGTCCTTTCTTGAAATTAAACGACAGTTCTGTCCCCAGGAGCTTTACCTGACAGCCAGCTTTCTTGGACAGGAGTGATCACATCAAGTGAAAGTAGTTCGCATTCCCTTTAAAACTAATGTGGAACTGAATGAGTACTTTATCCACTTACCCACTTTATGAAAAGTGAGTCCTATTCTACTTAAATGAAGGCTGAAGAAACCACAAGTCATTAGCCTAGAAATACTTTTGATGAAAGACACATTTTCTCTTGAGTTATGTTTAAAACCAGAGGAGTTTTCTCTCCCTTTCCTTTTTTGCTTAGTTATTTTTCTCCTCTCTGATTGCACCTTTGTATTATAAGACGGAGGCTGCTGTGTTTCATTGTCACAAATGGATCATACATTTGTTCCAGTGTGTGACCTATGGAAAGGAGAAGATTATATTATCAAGGAAGAGAAAGAGGTTATGTAGGCTGGATGATTTGTTAAGGGAGAAAAAAGTTAAGTGTTCAGAAGAGAGATGCTTAGAAGCCCAGGAAAAGTCATCTTTTAGGTTGTGACAGCAGACGAATATTTTGCTTAAAAGAGCATGCGAAAGGCACACTTTATTATCAAAATATTAAAAGCATACTTTTTTTCAGGACAAAGGGTTTACGTCTGACTGCATTGACTCATTAGGTAACCTCAAAGACTTATCTACAATCGAAGGTTATTATATAGACTAAATGAAACATGGTATGCAAAATACTTAACCTGGCATAGTGTAAGGTTCTTAAAAAATTCTAGTTATATTACCTAGGACTAATCACCATTATTAACTGCTATATCATGCAATTAGCTCATATTCTGGAAAGACCAAAGATATATATTAAAAATGTGTTTTTGTTTTTATTTTTTTAATCTTTATTGTTGAAAATATTAAATAGGGCCCCCCCTCCCATTAACCTCTTCCAGTCTGCTCCTGTCCCCACCCCAGGCCCTCACCACCCCATTGTCTGTGTCCACGGGTCATGCATATATGCATACAAGTTCTTCTCGCCCACCCTCCCCAGCCTTTAAAAATGTGCTTTTATTTGAATTTTATTTATTTGTTTTAAATTAAGGTTTTTATTTGTTTCAGGGAAAAGGCTGTAAAATAAAATAAAAAATGATTGCTTGAGGAGTGGGGATCTGATACAGAGAAACTTTAAGATGACAAAGGAAATACAAGTCGAAGGACACTAGCCTAGCTAACACCTGGAGGGAGACTTCCGAAAGGGAAGGAATAAAAGTCAACCCTGGCTGAATCAAAGAGGCCAAGGAAAAGAGAGGGAGAGGGAGGTCATATTCATGGAGGAGATGGTGCTGGGCCTCGAAGCTGAGTTTGAGAAGTTAACATTCTTTGCTTCTGATTATAAATAATTTAGCAGAATCTATGGCTCAGCTCAGGAAAAACAGCAGCTCTGACATAGGATATATAGATAATCAAATATTGATCACCCCTCTACCCTCGGAGCTACACTTGTTCCTAAGAGCTAGGTTTGTCTGGGCTGAATCTGACATGCTGCTTTTATTTTATTTTTTTAATATATTTTATCAATTTTTTACAGAGAGGAAAGTAGAGGGATAGAGAGTTAGAAACATCTATCAGCTGCCTCCTGCACACCCCCTACTGGGGATGTGCCTGCAACCAAGGTACATGCCCTAGACCGGAATTGAACCTGGGACCCTTTAGTCCACAGGCCGACACTCTACCCACTGAGCCAAACCGATTAGGGCATGACACGCTGCTTTTAATAAGGAAAGGTGTTCTTGTTTTGTTTTGTTTTACCATTGAGCACAGTATGACTGTATCAGCTCAGATTAGTGGGAAATTACAGTTTAATTTCTTGCCAAACTTGTACCTATACCTGGTGCTGCCCATTCTGATGAGTCAGCCCACCGTGTGTGCTTTGGTATAATTAATTCTTCATCTTCAATGATAGCAATATCAACCAAATATAATAAAAACAGAAGGAAACTACTTACAAAATAGAAAACTAATCGTTTTATAACTAAAATATTCAAAGAAATGGTCACTAAGAAATGAAAACTTTTCAAATAATGTTTACTTAAAATTGGACTAATTTTCAGTGTAGTATTTATTAGTAGTGCTTTTTTTATTTGTAAGAATGGTGGGATAGCCTTCTCTCAACATCTAGGAAGAGTCTAAGCCTATTTATACACAACAATGCTGAACAATTGGTGGAAGATTGTGGACCTCTTAGGCCAACTGCCACTAATTCATAAGGCACCTTTGTGTGAGTTAGAAAAAAAGGTGTTCCCTGGAGGCTAATCCCTTGTGCCATGACAATTTCTTCATGAGGTGGCCCTGTTTGTGGGCAATATTATGGCACCTGATCAAGTGCAATATACCCATAGGTCTTCCTCTTAGATAAGCTCAAATAATTCTTAGCATGCTGCCTTTATTATTATTATTATTATTTTGTCAACAGGGGAAAAACCTAAAGAGCAAATTATTTCTGTAGAATTTATACCATTGCTTTTATTATAATTAACATTATTTAAATAATTTGCAAATTAAGCTACTACAACTTGGCTCTGATCAATAAATATCCATCTACATTATGTACTTATTCATTTATATAAGAGTTTATCCACTTATATAAGCATTGGAGCATAGCTCCATACAATGTAGACAGAAAGAAATCAGATCATTTTGCCAGAGGAGTAAAGATTTGCGTTGACTATCTTGCCAGAGAAAACTGCCAGATGTTTCCCATCTTCTCTGAGCACAGAACACAAAAAACAAACAACTGATTTATACCACATAGATATTTCAGCTCTGAAAATAATGTCCTTGCAAAGAGAATAATAAAATTAGTTTATAAGAGAACTCTTTTCCCCAAGGTAAACAGAATCTTAAACGATTAAAGATTTTCTTGTCCTACATTTTAAAATTCAGTTCTCCTTTCCATTGGAAAATAGGATAATTTGTAGATAAAATTAGCATTGTTAACTGTAAGAAAAATTAATAAAAGTATATAGAATAGGCCTCACACATTCATTTTTTTTTTGTTGTGGGAGAATTGATGTTTTTTCCCCCATGGGAAAATACCCCTGCTTGTCTAGAATAGTTAATGGTGGATAAGAGGTCAACAGATTAGATATTTTAATATTCCAAACTTTTACCATTTTAGTCCTATAACACAAAACACTATTACATAGAAATAGTTGATTAGTAAAGCAAAAATCAAAAAAAAAAAAAATACAAAAAGAAACCCAGGAACATATATAATGTAGTGAATTGTTTGAGTACAGAAATCCACAACCTCCCTGGCCACGGTGGCTCTGTTGGCTGGGCACCCTCCCATGCACCAAAGGATTGCCAGTTCCATTCCTGGTCAGGGCACATGCCCCAGTTGCTACTCAGTCCCAGCCAGGTAGGGGGCAGGTAGGAGTTATCCAATAGATATTTTTCTCCCAAATGGATGTTGTTCTCTCTCTCTTCCTCTTTCTCTAAAATTAATTAATTAATTAATTAGGTTTTTTATAAAGAAACCCACAATCTAGTTTTTACCCTACACGAGCACTGAAAACTGGGTTGCTGACCAGCCAAGTGACATCAGGCAATTTATAGGTACTCTGATCCTCAGTTTCTCATCAGTAAAATAATTTGATTGCACTAGCTATTAAAGTTCTTTCCAGTCTTAAATTTTTGGTAAGAATTCTTTACCTTTAAGACATCAAAGTTCTCAAATTTTAGTGTACATCAAAATCACCTGGGAACTTGCAAAAAGTGCAGATTCCACCCCCAGTCTAGGCTCTTCCCCTAGATATTCTGACTCAGAAGGTAGAATCCAAAAACTCTTTCACACACTGTCTTCATGGTGAGATTGCAGGAAGGTCAAGGAATACATTCAAGGAAACATTCGAGTGAAACCTAACTTTCTGAAGAACAGGGAACAAATCTTATTAAACTTTGTATATTGAGTAACTAGCAGAGTTCCAGGCAAAGAGTAGGTGCCCAACAAATGCTGATTCAATGAACTATTATCCTTAAAAGATTTATATTTGTAATATTAATTGATCTTCCTGATTATCTGATAAGAGAAAGAATGAAGATTTCTAACAGAAGGAAGATAAGCTATATAAGGTTCCTCACTAGCTACTAATTGCTGTAAAGTGCTTTGTAAGTTAGCAAATTAAAATTTAAAAAAATCATGCCTTCCTTTTAGGATAGCTCCACTCCAATCTTCAATGTGAAAGAAAAAAAAAAAAGATTGAATTCTGCACGCATATGCCTTTTGCTCAGTGGCATAATAACAAGGTGTTCTTTTCATTCTGGGAAAAAAAAAAAGACTAACTCTTTACATTAAGTACTACAAAAATCAAGCTGTCATTTCAACCCATGGCAGCTGTCTCTTGCCCCACCTCTGCCAAATGTCACCCTTCCTCTCTGGGGTTTGATCCCGCTACTGGATCTGGGGGAGTATGCCTTACTGCACAGCTTGTAACATCAGTCTCTGTGCCTTCCAGTCTCAGATTCTCTCCCATTTCCCCTCATGTATATTAATACAGAGATTTGTTTCACTTTTTTCTTGAATAGCTAATCACTTGGCAGCCAACATCCTACTGTGGCATTGCAGGTCAAGGCAGCTGAAAAGGACAGTGACTTCAAGCTGGAAAATAGAATGCTTAGTGAAAACTGCACCCGGGACAGGACCTCAGACTTGTCACCCAGACATGAAAGATTTATTTTCAATTACAATTCCAAGCTTAATGTGAGGGCACCCTGGGGGGAGGGGGAGAGATTCAGATCACTGCTTCTTCTAAATTGACCTTGTACGTGTTTCAATATTTCCTCGCTATTGAACAGCATTCTATGACCCTCTGAGCTAAAGATCCATATTAGCTACTTGCAGGAATTGCTAGGCTAGGAAAACTTTTGAACAATTCCTCTAACTGAAGGCCAAGTTACATGAATAATTTCCTCCGCTGGTTAACAAACACAGCAATAGACTGGGGGCTTCAGGCAATACTTCTTATGGATTGCAGGGGCCAATCATGCCATGTTACATAGGCTTGAGCAGAACACAAAAGCAAAAAAAACAAAAATTCGAATTTTAATTATTAGGTGGATTTATTGTTCACATCTAATTAAGACCTATCATATATCCCTTCTGCTTTAGTAAATAAGATGACCCGAGGCTAACTGCTGGTGCTGCTATGTTGGTAGCTGGTATTAGTGGCTTGCCTCGGGATATTCCGGCTCCCTGTTCTAATGCCTTTCGGTATGCCAGCAGCTGCTCCGTAATGCATACCATATGGCCTTAATCTAGGGTTCACACGCTTGTCTCTTAAGAACCACTAATTGAAACTCCCCAGGAAAAGTTGGGTTTTTTAAAAAGATATTTCGAATTTAAAATTTTGAGAGCCTGAGAAGTTAGGATTATCATTCCAGTTTTATTTGAGATCAGATTATTGGGAAATAGCTTAGTGTAATTTAGATTTCACTACTAATCTGAGACTTTTCTCAATCTACATGTTTCTAGACCCTTTGTTGTAGAATACTTACACCACTCTTGTTTATACTTTTGTATTTAACTATCATGCCCATAATTGTGAATAATTACATTAAACAAAAATAAACATATTTTTAGTAAGTCCATCTTATGGGTAGTTTCTTCTGAGTAATTGTGTCTACATAATGTCATGAAAGGCACCAGATTTTTCTGGTATTTGTAAACATAGAGTAGTCCAACTGTATTTAGGCTGTGCATAAAAAGAAATCAGTTACTAATTATCTTTATATATTTTTTTTTATTCTTAAATTACAGAAGAGGTTCTAAAATTGAGAATTGTGTATATTAATATTCTCCTATTCCCAGGGTAATTTGACAATTAAGTGAAAGGCCAGTTCATTTAGTTACATGTATCATCAGGCAAGAGAGCATAAGGATAGAAACCCTACTAGGAAGTTGTTATATATTTATTAAATATTATATGGAATATTATTCAATGGTAATTAAGTGTGAAGAACACAAAGATGTTCTCTATGTAGGAAGATAGACCAATGCTCAAGCGACAATTCACTGTGGCAGAGCTCAGATGGAGGTAACCGAAGGATTGGGTGCTGAATCACCTTGTGTACATCTTTCCTGTCTGTTACAGTTTTCAAAGTGAATTTGAAGTGCTAGAGGGAGAATCCTTTCCCCTGCTCTAAACATTGACTTTATTTTATTCTAGTGGCATCATCTAGGCTATGCACATTGGCATGTTCTTTCCGTAATTCAAAAACTTGAAGTCATTAAAAACATATTTAGCTAGGCTGAGTTATAGTTTTGTTATTGTTGTAGGTATTCGTTTGTGTGCATGTGTGTTTGTGTGTGTATAGTGGTGTGTTGGTACTTGTATATGTGGTGTTTGTGAGATTAATTAGTGTTGTTCCAGATGAGTGTTTTTACCTCATCGTATGCTACTTTTTCACAAATGAGATATCCTTATATTCCAAAATTCAGAAATAAGCTTCTTTTCTGCTTTCTGTATTTATTAATTTTGGGTAATTTTTGTAATTACTTCTTATCAGCTTAATTAATTTATTTTTATTAAATTAATTTGTAAATTTAATTAAACATCAAATTGCTTTATACATGACAAACAATTCAAAAATTTTAACTAGTCAAATACTTTAACCAGAGCAAAGACTAAGACCCCAACACTAATGAGCGGTTTCTTGCAAAAATGATGTTTTTTTATTTTACCAAAGAGAAGTAAGGATGTATTGAAAGATGATGAGAACATGTCAAAATGACATAAAAGGCAGAATCCCACTGGCCAAATAAGGGACAATTTGAGTATCAAATTAAAGGATAGTAAAAGATTATAACCCCTAGAATAAATAAGAACCCATGAATTCATAACAATATAAATGAGTGAATGAATAAATGAATAATGAATGCAAACTGGAGGTAATGGAAATCTTTTTCTTACTACCAATTTCAACTAATAATAAAATAAATGATAAAATTAATATTTGCTTCACATAAGAAGCATGAACAGATGCTTAAATTAGTGAAAGTGTGATGAGAAGCAGGACATTTACATAGTCTTAACATAATCTGTCTATATTTATTAAATGTAAAAATGAAACATAGTAACTTAATATTGGAGAAACCTGGAAATTACCATCTTAACTAAATGGGACAAATCAACATGGGGTGCCTCCTATTATATTGCATTGAGTTGAACACAACATTATTTCTAAACTCTTAACCTGATGAAATATAATTTTGAGAAATATTAAACAAACCCTAATTGAGGGACATTCTACACAATAACTGACATTATATTCTTCAGGGAAAAAAAATGTGAAGATCAAGAAAAACAAAGAGAGATCAGCAAACTGTTCAATATTTAGGATATTAAATAGAAAAATAAATTTAATATGTAATTCCAAAATTGATAGGGAGGTGAGAGAAAGAGAAGGAGAGAGAGAGAGAGAGAGAGAGAGAGAGAGAGAGAGAGAGAGAGAGAGAGATAGATAGATAGATAGAGAGAGAGAGAGAGAGAGAAAAGAAGGGAAGGGAAGGAAGGAAGGGAGGGAGAGGAAGGGAGCAAGGAAAGGTAAATGTTGAAATGTGGGAAATCTGGGTTAAGGGCATATGGTAATTTCTAGACCATCCTTGAAACGTTTCTGTAGTACTGAAAGTATTCAAAAATAAAACATTTTATTTCAGGGCTCGCTATTCTGTTCCATTGACCTATATGTTTGTTTTTATGCCAGCACCATGCTGTTTTAATTACTATGGCCTTGTAGTATAGTTTGATATCATGTAGCGTGATTCTTCCAACTTTGTTCTTCTTTCTCAAGATTACTGTAGTTATTCATGGTCTTTTGTGGTTCCATATAAATTTTTTAATTATTTATTCTAGTTCTGTGAAATAAGTCATTGGTATTTTGATAGGAATTGTGTTGAATATATAGATTGCTTTATATAGTAGATATTTTAACAATGTTAATCTTTCCTATTCATGACTATGGTGTTTGTTTCCATGTATTAACATCTTATTCAATTTCTTTCTTCAGTGTCTTATAATATTCCAAGTACAGGTCTTTTACCTCCTTTGTGAAATTCATTCCTAGGTTTTTTGTTTTGTTTTGTTTTGTTTATGCAATTGTAAATTGGGATTGTTTTATTAGTTTCTCTTTCAATCATATTTGAAAAAGGAGACAAGAACACACAATGGTGTAAATATAATCTATGCCATAAATGATGTAGAGAAAATTGGACTGATAAATGCATAAAAACGAAACTAGATCACCTGCTTAAACTATTTGCATGAATAACTCAAACTAAATTAAGTACTTAAATGTAAGACTCCAAACCATAGCTCCCAAAGAAAACATAGGCAATTGTAGGATTAGATCATTTATTACCAGTTTTTCTTGTTTTTTGAGATAAGCCGGTAGAGCTATGAACTTCCCTCTCAGGACTGCTTTCACTGTGTCCAGTAAATTTTGGATTGTGTGTTTTCATTGTCATTTGTTTCCAGGATGCTT
This sequence comes from Eptesicus fuscus, assembly GCF_027574615.1. Taxonomy (NCBI): domain Eukaryota; kingdom Metazoa; phylum Chordata; class Mammalia; order Chiroptera; family Vespertilionidae; genus Eptesicus; species Eptesicus fuscus. Next base: position 34,365,671 of record NC_072475.1, read on the forward strand.
TTTATTTCTTCTTTGATCTCTTTGGTAAACCAATCATTGTTTAATAGCATGCTATTTAGCCTCCAAGTGTTTGATTTTTTATTGTTTTTATTGTAGTTGATTTCTAGTTCTATGCCATTGTGATCTGAGAAGATGCATGGTATGATTTCTATGTTCTTGAATTCGAAGAGATTTAGCCTGTGTCCTAATATGTGGTCTATCTTTGAAAAAGTCCTATGAGCACTCTAGAAGAATGCTTTTGGGTGAAATATTCTGAAGATGTCAATTAGTTCCATCTGATCTAGTGAGTCATTTAGGATTGCTATTTCTTTGTTAATTTTTTGTCTAGAGGACTTATCCAGTGATGTCAATGGGGTATTAAAGTCCCCTACTATGAGTAAAATCTATGACATTTTTCTTAGTAATAGTTTTTCTGCTATATCTCCTTGGGCAAGGGAAACAAAATAAATAAACAAATGGAAGTACATCAAAATAAAAATTTTTACACAGCGAAGGGAACCACCAACAAAATGAAAAACAACCCACTGAATGAGAGAACATATTTGCCAATGATACATCTGATAAGGGGTTAATATCTAGAATTTATAAAGAACTTATACAACTCAACACCAAAAACAAACAAACAAAAAACATACAAACAAACCAATTTCAAAACAGGCAAAGGACCTGAATAGATATTTATTTAAAGAGAACATACAGATGACCAATAGACACATTAAAAGAGTCTCAATGTTACTAATAATCAGAGAAATGAAAATTAAAAACACAATGATATATCACCTTATACCTGTCAGAATGGCTATAATCAATAAACAAGTGTGGCTGAGAATGTGTAGAAAAGGAAACCCTCATGAACAGTTGGTAGGAATACAGATTGGAACAGCCACTATGGAAAACAGTATGGAGTTTTCTCAAAAAGTTCAAAATGGAATTGCCTTATTACCCAGCTATTCTACTTTTAGGTATCTATGTAATCTATGTAATAAAAGCCTAAGCGACCATTACAGTGGAATGACCAGAATGACCAATCACTATGATGCACACTGACCACCAGGGGGCAGACGCTCATTGACCCTGGTGGTCAATGTGCTCAGCTAGAAGCAAGGCTCATGGATGGCAAGCACACAGTGGTGGTGGGAGCCTCTCGCGCCTCTGCAGCAGTGCTAAGGAGCAGTGAGCTGAGTGGTAAGGAGCAGCAAGCAGGCGGGTGGTAAGGAACGAGGGGTCCTGGACTGTGAGAGGCACAGGCCAGGTTGAGGGACCCCCTAGGGCATGAATTTTGTGCACCGGGCCTCTAGTATATTTATAGAAACCAAAAATACTAATTTGAAAGAATATATGCACCCCTATATTCATTGCAACATTATTCACAACTAGAGGCCTGGTGCACGAAATCTGTGCATGGGGTGGGGGGTCCCACAGCCCAGCCTTCATCCTCTTGCAATCTGGGACCCCTCGGGGGATATCTGACTGCCGGTTTAGTCCTGATCTTTCAGGGCAGTCGGACATTCCTCTCACAACCCGGGACCACTGGCTCCTAACTGTTTGCCTGCCTGCCTGCCTGATTGATTGCCCCCAACCATTCTGCCTGCCTGCCTGATCACCCCTAACCACTCTGCTTGCCTGCCTGACTGCTCACCCATAACTGCTCACCTGCCTGCCTGATCGCCCCTAACCGCCTCTGCCTCAGCCCCTGCCACTGCGGCTTCATCCTGAAGGACATTGGAATGACATCCGAAAGGTCATTCAGCTGTCCAGTCCAATTACCTTATTATGCCTTTTTTATTACAGATAACCAAGCTATGGAAGCAACCTAAGTGCCCATCAATAGATTAATGGATCATAAAAAAAAAAAAAAAAAAGTGGTGGTACTTATACACAATGGAATAGTACTCAACCATAAAAAAAAGAATGAAATCTTACCATTTACAATAGCAGGAGTAACAAATTTCAATTAGCAGTATTATGCTAATTGAAATCCGTCAGTCAGAGAAAGACAAATACCATATAGTTTTACTTGTATGTGGAATCTAAAGAACAATATAAATGAACAAACAAAATAGAATGTCAAATTTAGATGATTAAAAACAAAGCATTTTTACCCAACATATGTTAAACACTCTTGTGTGCCAGAATACCATCCTAATATATAAAAAGCCAGGGGCTGTCTCGACCGAAACGACCAGGCAGACAACTGAACAGCATGCTGCATGGGGCAACTAGCCCAGCAAGGGGGTTAGTGTGGGACGACCAAACCACTGAGCAGCAGACTGCGTGAGGCAACCAGCCCAGCAGAGGGATTAGTGAGGGATGACCAAACAACTGAGCAGCAGGCTGCATGGGGTGACCAGGCTGGCAGGGGTGGGAAGTTGGGGGTGACCCGAGCAGCAAGGGGGGCAGTTAGGGGTGATAAGGTCAGCATGCTAAGGTAGTTAGGGGTGATCAGGCTGGTAGGGGTCAGTTAAGGGTGATCAGGCAGGCAGGCAGGTGAGCAGTTAGGAGCCAACAGTCCCAGATTGTGAGAGGGATCCCAGATTGAAGAGGGTGCAGGCTGGGCTGAGGGGGACACCCCCCCCCCCATGCACGAATTTCATGCACCGGGCCTCTAGTCAATAATGATAAAAGTGTAATATGCTAATTAGACCAGACAGCTGAACCACCTTAGAAATGTCATTCCGGACATCCATCATGACAAAGCCGTGGTGGCAGGGGCCAAGGCAGAGGAGGTTAGGAGTGATCAGGCAGGCAGATGAGCAGTTAGGGGTGATCAGGCAGACAGGCAAGTGGTTAGGGGCCATCAGGTAGACAGGCGAAGGTTAGGGGCAATGAAGCAGGCCAGCAGAGTGGTTAAGGACAATCAGGCAGGCAGGCAGGCAAATGGTTAGGAGCCAGTGATCCTGGATTGCGAGAGGGATGTCTGACTGCTGGTTTAGGCCCAATTGGGATTGGGCCTAAACCAGCAGTCAGACATCCCCCGAGGGGTCCCAGATTGTGAAGGGTGCAGGCCGGGCTGAGGGACTCCCCCCACCTCACCCCCATGCAAGGATTCCATGCACCGGGCCTCTAGTCTTTTAATAATAACAACTTGGTAGGGTACATACTACTATTAATCTTGCCTATTAGTAATCTGAGACTCAGTGGTGCTAATTAACTGGTTCACACATGGTAACTTGCTTATACACCCAAGCTGTCCTACTAAGTCTGGTGCTCTTTTCACATCTCAAATAAGAAAATCTCAAATGCCTCTCCAACTTTATGTTCTTTGGCCAGTAATCTGGGTTTGCTTGCTGGTCCATAGTCCTCTTCTTCAGGTAGGCCCTACCCAGTACTGTCCTATTTTTCTCCCTTTAAAGCTACTGCCACACACTCTATAGCTAAGAACTTTTCTCTGCAGATTGGCCGCAGAAAGGATCGTCTTCTAAATTCCCATTCTATTGCTGTCACCTAAGAAATAATATACATACACAGACCTCTTTCATTTGGAAAGTTTAATTGTTGGCCCCTATGTGCTAATAGAATTTTAATGCATTGATGTCTGCCTTCATTCAGCAAATATGTATAGAATGGCCATTGTGGGGCAGGCACACTGAGAAAATAAAGAATATGAACAAGTTATAAATACAATTAATAAATTACAAAGTGCACACACATTCACATTACAATGGAATCACATAAGCAAGACCAAAATATGCATTAGATAGAATTTATAGAATTTTTATTGTTCCTGAAGCTATCGTATATAATAAAGAGCTAATATGCAAATGGGTCGTCACACCCTTGCGCCCTCGTGCCCTCATGCCCTCTCGCCGGGGCAGGAGTACCGGGGGACCTGAGGCTGTGCCCCCCTCCCCAGCGCTGGGGTCAGGGGACCTGAGGCCACACCCCCTGCTTGGTGCCAGGCTGGGGGACCTGAGGCTATACCCCCTGCCTGGTGGGGCTTGACAGGGGACCTGAGGCTGTGCTGGGGGACCTGAGGCCAGGCTCCCCACCCAGCACCAGGCCAGGGGACCTGAGGCTGTGACCCCCGCCTGGCGAGGCTTGATGGGGGTGGGGCCGGCTGGGTCTGGGTCTCTCGTGATTTTGAGGTGCAAGCGGGCGGGCAAGGACTTGACTCTGGGTCTTGTGGTGCACCCCAGACTCTGACAGAAGGGAGATTTTCATATACATTTTACTAATTTTCTCTGACATTTCTATTATAGAGAAAGGGCAAATAGCAATATTAAAATATTTCCTCTAATTAATTTCCTTTTAATGTGCATGAATTTTGTGCACTGGGCCACTAGTCCTATATAATAAAAAGCTAATATGGAAATTGTCCCCTTGACCAGAAGTTCAACAGGGAGTTTGACCAGAAGGCAGGGCTGGCCAGCCAACCACTCCTGGCCCCTCCCTCTGCCTTGCCAGATCAGCACTGATTGGGGCAAGCTGGCCGGACCCAACCCATGCACAAAATTGTCCACTGGGCCTCTAGTGTAGAATAGTTCTGAAATATATAGTTTCTGAAGGCTTTTCTTAAATGGAGCCATTGTGGCTCCCTCAATGTCATGTTTTGAAGCAAAGTATGCATTTAAATCATCAGACACATTCCTGCATAATCAGAACAATTAGAAATGAACAATGTGATTTCTTTGAATAGCCTTTTTAGAAGGGAGATTTCTCCTTTATCCCTTCTTTGTGAGAGCAGTTATTCATAAAGCATTGGAATTTTGTCAGCTTTGATATCAGTTTTGTTTTCTAAATTGAAATAGACAAGAAGTACACAATAACCTACTTCAGGGAATGTTAGATAAGCTATTTTTGGTTTTTGGACTTGCAGACCAAGAAGTGTGACTATTAACAGCCTTAGGTTGGGCAGTAGAATAAAGGGGATGGTGGCTGTGTCTGTGGGTCCTTTTTCCCCAGTATCTTGGACCATTCTTGAAATGTAGATAATGAACATAATTCAGAGCTAAGCACATTGGGGCTGTTTTCTCTCCATGACTATCTATATTCAGAAAAAATTGGTTAAAATTAATATTTTAGTTCCACTTGGAAGAAGTTGTAAATGTTAAAATTGAATATGACACAGAAGAATCAACCTCAGTTGTTTACATCAGAGATGGTGAAAATGTTGGGAATTTGGGGCTGAATGATAGGGAAACACTACAGGTATTTTCTTTCCAGGCATCTTTCTTATATGCCTTCATGTCCAGCTGTCAGGAGCCAGAAGCCTTGGCCAGTCACTCAGTTGATCTTTCCAAAGATGAGCCATTAAAAAGCACATTATCTCCAAATAAATAAATAATAAATAAAAAACTGTACCAAAATATAAAATTTTGAAAATATCACGAAATTATATGATATTAAGATATCAGCCTCATTTCAGAGAAAGTTTCTGCCAGATGATGCATATAAAGAAGTAGACACTAACTTTCAAGAGAACATAACAGCAAGGAAACTAGCTAGAGGTGATAGATAATTAAACAGTATTGTGTGTGTGTGTGTGTGTTTTCCTTATGTAGAATCCAAATTTCCAATTTGGGGAATCTTAAAACATTATATTTTAAACAATCTTGACTTAAAGGGAAAAAAAGGGGAAAATATCCAATTATGTCTTACATGAAGATTTTACTTTGATACAGCAATGTCTCTCCATTAGAACAGAATATTTTTCAAAAGCAAGTCTGGTGACAGACTAGAAGTTAGAACTCGTTTGCTGGAACATTGGAGGTTGAGTGACTAGTAGAAGGATTTCATGAGTATAAAAGAGAAAGACCTAGAATGAGTCAGTGACATGAGTGGAAAGCAAGAGACAGAGACAGAATACAAGGAAAAAACAATTGGACATAGAAACTAATAAGACAGAGTTAGCATATGGGATTTCCAGTTGCATTTTCAGTTGGGAGGAATTTAAGTATTAATCACACAGTTTTAAATCCTTTTTTGTTTAAGATGCAAAATCCTTCATGAGTTATTTTCTGATCTATATTCCCAAGTTCCCAGAAGGATGCCTCATTACCATTTATTTAAAATGTCATGTCTATAAGGCTGGCTCTTTAATGCTTAGTACGGTCTCTATGTTAAACTATTTATCAATTTGACTGCACTTATCTGTATTCATATGATGGCATTGATGAACATAGAAGATTTCTTTCTTACTTCTTTATGTATAGAATGAACTACATGGTGTGGAATATATATATATATATATATATATATATATCCACATATATATATTATATATATGTATGTATATATGTGTATAGATAGATAGATGTATACACACACACATATATATATATACTAGAGGCCCAGTGCACGAATTCGTGCCGCAGTGGGGTCCCTCAGCCTGGCCTGCAGGATCAGGCCAAAACCTGCTCGTTGACATCCCCCAAGAGGTCCCAGACTGCAAGAGGGTGCATGCCAGACTGAGGGAACCCACTGGTGCATGATCGGAGCTGGGGAGGGACATGGGAGGTTGGCCAACTGGGGAAGGACCATGGGAGGGCTTCAGGGTGTATCTGGCCCATCTGGCTCAGTCCCGATCAGCCGGACCCCAGCAGCAAGCTAACCTACTGGTTGCAGAGTCTGCCCCCTGGTGGTCAGTGCACGTCATAGCGACTGGTTGACCGGTCGACTGTCTGAGCTCTGGTAGTCAGTGCATGTCATAGCGAGCAGTTGAGCAGCCTTAGCATATCGTTAGCATATCATTAGCATATTACATTTTGATTGGTTGAATGGATGACTGGACATTAGCATATTAGGCTTTTATTATATAGGATATATATATATATACTAGTATGTGTGTATATATATGTGTGTGTGTGTGTGTGTGTGTGTGTGTGTATTTAGTGTGTCCCAAAAAATGTATACACACTGAATAATTATTAATTATAACAGGTTAAATCTGAAAAGAAAGGAATATCAATTGAGTTATCAGAAAAAAATGTGCATACATTTTTAGGAACACCCTGTATATTCTGTTTAAAACTTCCAGAACTTAAACACCATAAACATAGTATAGAATCACTGATGTCTTAAATTTCTGACACTCTAGATGTCACTTCAAATGTAAACAGTCTGTATTGTTCCTACTCTCAGTTTCTTCATTGAAAACATTCAGATCATTTTTCTACGGAGAAGCACTCTGCTTTCTTTTTGTTTTACATTCAAAGACATTGCCTATAAGTTTGTATGTAAGAGACTTAATTATAAATTGGATCAATCAATAGACTGTAGGGCTGCTGCCAGATAACTTAGCTCCCCCCATACCCCTTCAAGTCTTCCTATCAGAGAGCTATCTGAGTTCTGTGGACATCGGTAGTCCAAGCCAGTACTTTGATCACAATATTTATGTCTTTATTTATTTTCCCCTTACTCAATTTATTTGATTTTTACATCCTAATGTTTTTTCTAATACCTAGAAGTAATCCTAGTTTCTAGGTCCAGTAAATATCAAATTGAGGCTAAACCTGCTCAGTAAATTTAATTAGGTCAGTAGAACTAGTAGTTTCATGCAGAACAATAATTGAGGATTTTTTTTAATAGAATGAATTTTTAAGTGAAAACAATTGTATTAAAGAAATTCTGGTTGAACACACAGTTGAATGACAATTGTAGTGGATACAACGAGCTGGTAAAATAACTCTTGGCATAATAGTAATTATGAATTTTTAAAGTTTGTTTTAATTTCTAAAGTAATATTTGTCAAGGTTTTATATTTGAGTCAAGTAAATTAAATAGTTGATTTTTTTTTTCTGAAAAATTCTGCTGTTTTGGCCCCACATACATACACATATTATCTAAAAAAGGAGAAGAGCTTGGTGTTTCTTTTATAATCATAATTGTTCTATCTTAAAAAATAATGTGCTGATATGTTAGGATATCAATTAGTCACACACTCTAGGAGCTTACAATTGAAGGTCAGGAAAGGCCAGAGAATGTGAATGACGATCTGTTAAGAATAATTTCAGTGACACTAAAGAAACAACCTTTTCCAAAGTAATTATGAAAATAAGCCACACTTTCATATCTTTTGCAAAGTTGAGTTTTGCCATGGTTGGGCTATAGTTGAGCAGTGCAATGTAAAGTTCCGACTAGAGTGATCTGAAATGATTCTTCTGTTAAGGAAACCAAAGCTAACAATTTAAAAACAGAACTTTAAATGAATAAAGTACTTCATTGGATGACAAGGTATAAAGAATGCTGCCAATGCACTTCATTGGGTAATTAGCAAACTTTATCTTCTGAGGCAGTGATTTATTTAACTTTTCTCATTTTGTGTTCTTAGCTGAGCTACAGTTTTATTTAATTACTAATGGCCTGGGGCACAAAATTAATGCACAGGAGGGGGTCCCTCAACCAGTCCTGTACCCTCTTCAATCCAGGACCACTCGGGGGACTACCTGTGGGATCAGGCCTACACCAGCAGTCGACATCCCTCTCGCAATCCAGGACCACTGGCTCCTAACTGCTCACCTGCCTGCCTGCCTGATTGCCCTAACTGCTCTCCCCTGCCAGCCAGATCCCCCTAACTGTTCTCCCCTGCTGACCTGATCCCCCTAACTGCTTTTCCCTACCTGCATGATCACCTAACTGCTCTCCCCTGCCAGCCTGATCGCCCTAACTGCTCTCTCTAACACACACACACACACACACACACACACACACACACACTCACTCACTCACTCATGCCTCCTTTATCCTTCAAGAGCCTTGTTATCTAATGCACAATAATCTTTTCATAATGTTGTTTTCAGGGTTTGTTCTATCAGTAGTGCCATAAGTTCCTTCAGGACCTTAAGATAACAGGTTTTACACAAAAATTCAGTTAATAGCAAATAAAGTTAAGAGTTCCCTGTCATGTTTTTGTATTGCATTTTAATATGCTCATTTATATGACCATTGAGTATTTGAAAGTTCTTTTACATAAAAAGATCCCATGAAAATTTCCTTACATTGTTATGCAGATTCAATAGAAAGTAATGAGTATGACCAGAAAGCTATCTTTACTTGGAACCTATTTTTTTAAAGTCAATCTCCATCTCAAGGATGATTTAATATTTCAGCATTACACACACACACACACACACACACACACATACATACATACATACATGCACAATTATACTATATATACACAATAGAGTAGAGATTATGGTGGGGTTTTTTCCTTAGAATTTTAATTCTTGTAAGAAAAGAAGAACTAATTGTCTACATTTCTTCATATTTGTCAAAATCTGTTGCTTGCTATAATGATCCTAAAGCACTTCTTGTCCATAGATTCATTGTGGGTATAGATGGATTTTACTCATTTAATAGGTATTGTTATCACAGCCTAGTTTTCACAAATGTAATTGTGAAGTACATTTTTACAATTTGGATAAAATAATTTTTACCATTAAATTGAGCCATTATGTTGAGTTTCTATAATGGCCCTATAATAAAGGAATAAATTCAATTTTTAAAAATTAATTCTATAAATTTGTTGATTTTAGAAATTAATTAATTGAATATATTTAGCCAATTTACATGTAATATATCTCTAAATATTTTCTACATAATATACAAATAGTCTATAAAATTGAATATTTTATGAAATACTTTTTATATTTTCTACCAAATTTATACCAAATGCAGAAGTAGAGTAGATGTTTATTTTAAAAGTTATAACAAATATAGTATAGAAACTATTGTCAGAAAAATGAATGAATATGCTTAAAGTATTATAAAAGTAATATTTTTTATTCTTTTCTCTATAACTTTAATATATGATAAGTCCTCACTTAATGTCATCCATAGGTTCTGTGACTTTAAGGGAAATGACCTATAACAAAACCAATTTTACCACAGGCTAATTGATATAAACAACAGTTAAGTTCCTATTATGGCATGTCACTGTTATCATGACATAGCATGAAATAATACTATTCTAGGACCTACTACATAAGAAAGTCATTCAGCCCTAACCAGTTTGGCTCAGTGGATAGAGTGATGGCTTGCGGACTGAAAGGTCCCAGGTTCCCAGGTTCGATTCCGGTCAAGGGCATGTACCTTGGTTGCGGGCACATCCCCAGTAGGAGGTGTGCAGGAGGCAGCTGATCGATGTTTCTCTCTCATCAATGGTTCCAACTCTCTAACCCTATCCCTTCCTCTCTGTAAAAAATCAATAAAATATATATATTTTTAAAAAGTCATTCAGCTATTACTGCCATCATATTTTCTCTATCTCCTTTTGTTTCTTTTAACCCTTTGCACTCGCTTGCTTTTTTCTCAATTCCTTTATTCTAATACTAACCGTGTCGAGTCACACTCGACATCCGAGTGCAAAAGGTTAAAACTTTTATTTATTTATTTACTTTTTTATTGAATTTATTGAGGTGACATCCTATATAATAAAGGCTAATATGCAAATTGACTGAACGGCAAAACAACTGGTTGTTATGACTTGCACTTACCACCAGGGGGGCAGACACTCAATGCAGGAGCTAACCCCTGGTGTTCAGTGCACTCCCATAGGAGGAGCGCTGCTCAGCCAGAAGCCCTGAGCTGGGCTCATGGCTGGCAAACGCAGTGGTGGTGGAGGGAGCCTCTCCTACCTCCGCGGCAGCACTAATGATGTCCAAACACCGGCTTAGGCCTGCTACCCACAGCAGGCCTAAGCCATCAGTTAGACATCCTCTGAGGGCTCCTGGACTGCGAGAGGGCACAGGCCAGGCTGAGGGACCCCCCCAAGTGCACAAATTTTGTGCACCAGGCCTCTAGTTGGTTCATAAAATTACATAGGTTTCAGGTGTATAATTCTATAGTACATCATCTGTACATTGCATTGTGTGTCCCACCACTCCAGATTAAATCTTCTTCCATCACCATTTATGCCCCTTTTACCTCCTTCTATCTCCCCCTACCTCCTTTTCCCTCTGGTAATAACCATGCAGTTTTCTGTGTCTATGAATATATTGTGTATGTTTTTAATCCCTTCACCTTTCTCACCCAGCCTCCCCGCACCTCCACCTCTCCTCTGATAGCTGTCAGTCTGTTCTCTATCTATAAGTCTGTTTCTATTTTGTTTATTAGTTTATTTTGTTCATTAAATTCTACATATGAGTGGTACTTGTGTTTTTCAGATTGGCTTATTTCACTTAGCATAATGCTCTCCAGCTCCATCCATGCTGTCCTAAAAGGATAAGATTTCCTTCTTTTTTACCGCTGAGATGTATCATTGGAAAATATGTTCTCCCATTTAGTGGGTTGTTTTTTCACTTGGTTGATATTTTTCTTTGCTGTGCAAAATTTTCAGTTAAATGTTAGACTTGAAACCATAAAAAATCTTAGAGGAAAACACAGGCAGTAAAATCTTGGACATTTCTTGTAGCAATATTTTTTTCTGATATATCACCTTGGGCAAGGAAACAAATGAAAGAAAAAACAAATGGGACCCTATCTCCTTTTTTTCAATTGCCTTTTCCACCTTGTCAATTCAGACCCCTACAACCTCTCCCTACGCCATACTTTTTATTGTGTAACATACACTTCTCCTCATTATCAGATTCACTATAAAGCAGAGCTTTAAACATTCCAGAAATATGAATCAGAACTTTTCAAAAATCTTCAATTATTCTACACTTTTTTTTACTTTATTATTATTATTATTGTTGACACTATTATAGATGTCCCCATTTTTCCCTCCTTTTCCCACCTCCACTCAGCCTTTGCCTCCCTTCCCTCTGGTCATCACCACTATTGTCTGTGTCTATAGGTTATGCATATATGTTCTTTAACTAATCCCTTCTTCTTCTTTCTACACTGTTTTCTAACTGCAAATCTCCTAAGTTTAGCATTTAAGGTATTCCAAAAGGTGGCCTCAAATTACCTCTAACAGTGATTATTTCTTAACCATGGGCCATTATTGATGAAAATGTACATACACATATATGCAAAGAGTTGCATATGATTTTATGCACAAGTTTTAGAAAAATACGCATGTTCTCCACCCTCATATCCTGCCACTCTGCTACACATATTTTAAATTCCAACCATGTTAGACCATGAGCTACCTGAGGACTGACACAGTGTTTTATGCGAAAGCACATTCTCATGTGCCCCATGATACTATCCCAAATATCCCCACCAAGTAACTTGGCCTCTAGAATCTTTCCCTGAGGTCTCTCAGAATGTTTTCATTCCCTTTATCTGCCCTTTGTTGCCTATTACCTGGATAACTTGGGGAAGATAAATGTCAATTTTCAAATTTTAGTCTCTACTATTCTTCTTAAAGTAATTTTTTTTTTTATTCTGGTGGGAAATAATTTTTTTCTTTCTTTTTTTTTTTTTTTTTTTTTTTTACTAAAGAACATGTACTCACCTTGATGAACATAGGCTTCAGTTATACTTAGATTTAATTCTTATTTGATTTATGTCAAATCAAAAGGGTGTTTCTAAGGTGTCTTTTTATTTTTATTTTCCAGGTTTCTTGAGCACAGGAGATCAGGCTGCAAAAGGAAACTATGGACTCCTTGATCTCATACAGGCTTTAAGATGGACTAGTGAGAACATTGGATTCTTTGGTGGTGACCCCTTAAGAATCACTGTTTTTGGATCTGGTGCTGGGGGTTCGTGTGTCAATCTGCTGACTTTATCCCATTATTCTGAAGGTAACCGTTGGAGCAATTCAACCAAAGGTATTATGCAGGTTGCAAATTTTGACAATTTTGGTGTCTGCATGCCACCACCATCAGTAGTATGTGATGCTCTGTATATATTTCTCTGTTGAAACTGAGTGTCAGGTTGAACTCAATAACTGTTTAAAATTTTGTTTCTTCAGCTTTTATGCATGTTCAGATTTTTGTCAAACTTTCTGTCTCCTGTGGAGCTTGGTAAGGAAGCCCTTTCAAGCACACTTCAGAATGGTTCACATCACAGTTACTTTTCCTTTCTCCAAAGGGTGATTTTTAGGGAATATCAAGGATGTTCACAGTTCTATCATCTCTGTTTATTCAGTAATCAAAATAAAAGACAAGGTGTGTTTTTATTTAAGGATTGTGTATAATCTACTTTTAAGACAATAGACATTTAAAACCCTTTGCTAGTAAGAAAGAAGGAGCTATAAGCTAGTTTGTCTAGAAATGTGATTTTCACTTGTTGTCTGAGTGGAGAATAGATGTCTGATTATTTTGCATGCATGATCCAAAATTGTCAAAGCATTGAGGTCACTAGTAGAGCTTTCGATTTAAAAAAATAGGTCTGAATTTATGATTTTTTTTCTATTTTCAACTCCAAAAGTGTTTTTCCCTCCGAAAGCTTGGCAAAGCAGCATGGAGCACTGAGGCTGCTTAAACCCATGAAATGTTTTTCTTGTCTCCATTTTCTGGCCTTGACACCATTTTTAAGTGCCTGCCCAAAGCTCCTTATGTTATTGTGTGTGTTTTTATTGACTTCCATCTCACCATGAGTTTAGTCATTCATTCAACTCACATCATTAACTTGTATCCTCAAGAACAGAAAGTGTTTTATTGGAGAAGTTTGAAAAAAAATGGTTTCTTTCCATTTCACACACATAAGAGATGGAAAGATGGAAAATAGACATCAGCATAGGTCATCTTATATTTTGTACTTTTTGTCATTTTATATGTATAAAATATACATTGTCAAGTGTTCATAAAACATCTTATTTTGTAAGACTGAGTTTTATGATATAAGCACCAAATATAAGATATTTGTTTTTGGTATCAAAGATACATTTATGTGGAATTTTGAAAAATCAGCGAGTTATTAAATGAGTATATGTATTTGGAGAATCATATACTACATATTATTATTATTATTATTATATCATATATTATTATGGACCTCATTATGGACATCATTTCTGTAACATCTCATATGTAGTAGTAGAGTTCTGACTCGAGATGACAAAATGGCACATATGAGAACATTGCCAATTGTATAGAGATTTGGTTGGTAATTAAATGGCTTATTATGAAATAACAAAGTTGTTTTCTTTAATATAACAGATTATATAGTTCTAGCTAGGGACTACAGTAAGCCAATATTTATCTAGGTTAACATTAGATAATTCTGTTTAGACTTCTTAGGGTCATTTGATTGCAAATGTTCTTTCCTCCTAGGTTTTCTAAAACTTTTTGTAAATGTAAAGCAAACATGGGCACCCAAACCAGTTCCAGCCAGTATAAAACTAGCATTCCATATAAAGAGATGAATCAGTTAGCTCATTGGCTAGCATCGCTATTTATCAATGGATGGTATGGTAAACAGTGGCAAATGGCTATGCAAACAGTCAACAATACAGCATTCCATCAGTCTCTTCAAGGGAATCTGTTCATACCTGGCCACACAAGTGGACTTATGTTTGGTCTAGTCCTAAGCCTATCTCCACACAGCTGCCTGATTTGACCAGGAGATGCTTGGGTGATGTCTGGAAATCAACGGGCTAATTCTGTCTCCAGTGCAGACAGACTTTAAAGTCTGTAAACTCCCCAGAGCTGGAGCAATGCTCAGGCCTATATCAACCAGAAGTCAATCACAGCTTGTGTACACACAGCAAACACTCTAACTAATAATAAACTACTGTTTTCCCAATACCATCTAGGTGGCATCTTTCAGATTATATTTAATGACAGGTATTTTCCGCAAAATCATTTTTTATATATATAGTTAATGTCATTAAGTCCCTTAA